>NW_027508734.1:9615000-9787500 GCF_051911475.1 Siphateles boraxobius
AAATCCCTTCCATATGCGGCTTTTGCTTTGTAGTGTGAAACGGATCAGGTTTGGGTCCCATTAGGGTCCAGTTTAATCCATGCGGCCGCTCTCTCTTTGTAATCACAATTCAACCCTTTCTGAACCAGCGAGGACTGGAACCCATAACCGGATGCTTTGGTAAAGCGTCTTCATTATAATCAGACACAAGACATCATGCAAAGAGAGGCTCCTCAATGTCAATGGAGCTTTGTAGAAGATTCATAGACGAAAGAACAGGGACGGCCACGTAATATTGAGATGTGCTGCTTCTGAATGACTCGTTTTGGGGATAATTCTGCAAAGTAACAACATTAAACTAGACTTTTGTGCTTTCTTAAGAAAATGTGTGGTGTTTGCCTGTATCAAACAGTTTTATATTTAGTGCTTAGCCCTCTGATAATAAATCTTTCTCTCTTTTTCTTTCAGATTGTAAACCTCATAGAAGAAACGGGACACTTTCACATCACAAACACAACTTTTGACTTTGACCTCTGCTCTCTGGACAAAACCACAGTTCGGAAGCTGCAAAGCTACCTGGAGACTTCTGGATCGTCTTGAAGAATTGTGCAGCTGGCTGCCACCAGGAGGAAAATCACACCTCTCTTTTCTCCTACTTTTGTTTTTCCCTTCTAAATAGGAACTTGTAAGGCAATGGAAGGATCCGCTTTCATTCCAGAGCTCGTCTCTCGAAACGCCTCGGAAATTGACAACATTATTACATGAGTCTGGAGATTCTTCACCCAAAAAGCCTTGATAATCTGACATTGCCAAAAAAAATTCTTGCTCCAAAATCGAAACACATTTGTGTATATTGTTACTTGCGTATGAATGTTTGATAGGTTCTTTGTGATGAATGCATGTTTCAACACTGCCTTACCACATTGTCTATTTATTGTGTGTGTGTGTGTGTGTGTGTGTGTGTGTGTGTGTGTGTGTGTGTGTGTGTGTGTGTGTGTGTGTGTGTGTGTGTGTGTGTGTGTGTGTGTGTGTGTGTGAGAATGATATTAAACTTGTGCAAGCACTTGGGAACATCACCATCTGATTGGCAATGAAACATCTCATAATACTAAACATGAAAAGGAAACTGTTTCCATGGATCAGAAGCAAGGTTTTTCATGCTGGACTGTACATGTAAAATGAACGTGTCATAATGCTGGACGGAGACGACTTTTAGACCTATTATTCAATGAATTGCACATTGTCTGCAAATGATTGCTGAGCAGTAAAATGTTGCCCTGTTGAATAATTGAAAATATTATAATGGTTTTCAGTGCACCATTCGAAAGAAGACATGATCTTAAGCGTTTCCGTTGACCTCTACCCAAAAATGTTTCTTAAAGTTGTTTCAGTTGGAAAATGTATTGTTGAATCTTCTAATGTTATTTATTGTTTTTGGGACCACCGTTCTTGAGGCTGTTCATTGGTTGTCCCAATTGTAGCTTGAGAGTGCTTTCTTAAACTGAGGAAATCAAGAAGTAATCAAAGTTTACTTTTCATTTCCATGGTATGACGACTTTACTTTTTTGGTTTTGAATTGATTATGTGATAGAGGCCAATGTGAGCAGATTGTGCAGTCAAGCTGTAGTCCTCAAGCTCAGCTCTCTGCAACAGCATTCC
This sequence comes from Siphateles boraxobius, assembly GCF_051911475.1. Taxonomy (NCBI): domain Eukaryota; kingdom Metazoa; phylum Chordata; class Actinopteri; order Cypriniformes; family Leuciscidae; genus Siphateles; species Siphateles boraxobius. The sequence goes on from NW_027508734.1 coordinate 9,616,639, forward strand.
CTTTTCATTACCTTATAATGTTGAATTATGAGCAGGCCAGAAATATAGATAATTTGGGAGACGGAGTGGGTTCATACTGAATAATTGGCACTGTGTGAAGTGTATGAATTATTTTCTTTTATTTGATTGTTTTTGCTGAATGAAAATCATGCCTTGTACACTTTGTTTCCCAGATTCATTTTCTCAACCCAAAGAGCTTTTAGTTTAGTTATCATTATATAATGTTTATATGTGTATATAAACTTTATATGTGATTTAAAAAAAAAAGTGATTATCTTTCCTTTCTTGGAAGGCCCTGACCTGCTTCCAGTTGAAAGTTCTTGATCATAATATCAATTCAAAACAGAGCCGTTGTGGATTTGGTTTCTGACCAGTGAAAATTTTATCAATGAAACGTATTTTTAGCTGGTGAATATAGCTACAATCATCTGAATTTACTTAAATATTAGTCCAGTGGTTCCCAAACTCCCACATAAAGACATTCTCAGACTTGACCTTGCTGGAAACATTTAAAGGTAGGGTATGCAATTTCGGAGCTGCTAGCAATAGCAAGCTAGCTTCCTTTGAAAGCAAGAGATCCCGCTTTCAGAGAGTCTCAAAAACCAAGCCTTCTTCGAAACACATGAACACACACAGCCAGAGCGGAGTCTGCAAAGCGTCATGAGAGACTGCGTTAAACTACCTCATGTCTCAAAGCACATAAAACACGTCATCGCTGTTTGCAAACTCCCAAATGGTCACTACTATATACATTCATAAACACTTCATGAAATATGCGATGGTGCATGGCATCAACCCATAACTGATGCCTCCAGGCCATTCTTAAAATTTTCAACAATAATAATAAACACCAAGATAACTTACCATGATGGCTTATGCAAATCAGCAGAATTCACAAGTTCCCAATTCCTCTCTCACTATGGCTGCACACCTTGGATAATGCCTCTAAAACAGACATTCCTTGTTTATAGCCGTGAAAATTGACAAATGTGGAATTTTAAGACTGTTATTCGAGGAGTTCAGTGTCCCTCAAGTGTCTGATTAATTCAGGAAGAAGTGCTCATGAATGCTTCAAATGACTGTATGCTAAACTGCTGTTTGGTTTCAGACCGGGACTCTACAAAGCCTCTGTTGTTCAGTGATTCACAGAGGCTGAGGGACGGGAAGTGTGAGCACATCTCTAACAGGCTTACGGATAAGCCACTTCACTTAACACCATTCCACTCAATTCATGGGAGAGCAGCTGGCTCAACTGCACTGAACGCCAGCACAACTACAGTTGTTCCAAAAGCTTATGGGTTTGAGATGTGAGCAAACGTTGTATGTTTATCTCATCGTATTATTCGTAATTAATTAACGAGAAGTTTTTAGAGTACAAGTCATCTCCATTATATGGTCAGTTTGTGTTGTGAGCACATGCGTGTTAGAACAACAGATAGATAGATAGATAGATAGATAGATAGATAGATAGATAGATAGATAGATAGATAGATAGATAGATAGATTTGTTTCTTTAACATTTTTGGTGGTATACAGTAATTCATGTTATTGCTTAGTTTCAAAATTGGACAAATATACTAGAGTGTGCAGTATTTGTAAATGAGTCATTTTCCTTTGATATAATTTTTTAATCTGAAGTCTTTGATGCATTCAGCATAATTTTAGTGGTCATTCTGTAATTTAATACCCCAGAATTACCACTAAAACCTGGTTCTGAATCTGTAAAAAGTATTTATGACAATATAATTCAATACAATACCCTGATGTTGCATGACAAATTGGATTATTTGTTGGATCTACAGATCTAGAGTGGGAAACTGCCCATGAGAACTAAAGACGTGTGTGCGTGTGTGTGTGTGTGTGAGAGAGAGAGAGAGAGAGAGAGAGAGAGAGATCGGGTGGGGGTTCTTTATAATCCATGTCATGCTGTCCCTCCCACCCAACACCTGTTCATTACTTCATAAATCTGATCCATGAGCCAATTAAGACAACCACAGCAACTTACATACCAGAGCTTTGATGGGTTTGGCCACAAAAAGTACGAGGGAAAAAAATGTCCCAAGCGACATTTTGAGACGGACAGCTTTTCTTTTGGCACCATCTGTTAACACACAGCAAAGTTATTCACTCTCTGAAAGCCTTTTCAGCTCAAAATTATTTTCCTGCTAAACCTAATTCCATTATAATTAAAATAGATGGCTGTTACATGACCTCAGATAGTTTTCTTTTGATATGAGAAGTTTGTTTTTTTCAACTGTGGATCCTCACCAAACGCTGGACATAAACCCTGCTCACGTTTATGGAGGACACACTTGGAGACAGTCTCGCACGACGGGCCGTCTGTCTGTGTTTGAGACACACCAGAAGGAAATCATTGTGTCCCCCTCTTCTTTTCCTGAAGCCTTCTAAATGACGAAGAACAAGGGGGTGGGAAAAAAAACGGCACTACTTTTAGGATCCTGGATTAACTTAAGCCATTTCACAGTGTTGGGTGGGGGTTCACAGTCAGGACGAGCAGCGGGACGTCCTGTTTGAGCTTCTAAATACCATTTCCTCCTATAAGAAAGAGATGAGACCATAGAAACCAGCAACCAGAGAAAACATGGCAGTACATTTGTCATCTTCCTGGCACTAGGCCGAGGCCTGGAGAAAAGATGAAGCAGAGCTTTAGAAAGGCAGTTAAAATGGCATACACTATGGAATTAAAGGGAAGGTCGGTGAAAAGTCCTCAAAGTCAAGGCTTTAAATGTCCAAAAGTCAGAAATTTAATTAAGCACAAATGTTGTGTGCTATTCACATTTGATCTCCTCAATTTAAGGGGAATTTATGTATATAGTATATATATTAGTGCTGCCAAATCGATTAATCGTGATTAATCGCATCTAACATAAAAGTTTGTTTTATATACATTATATATATTTCACTATATATTACACATTATATAAATATATATATATATATATATATATATATATATATATATATACAAATAGAAACCAGAATTTTATGTTAAATTTGAATAAAAAAAAATATTAATATATATAATGTATAATATTTAGTAAAATATATAGATAATATATAATGTATATAAAACACAAACTTTTATGTTAGATGTGATTAATCATGATTTTACAGCAAAATTTGAATTGGTTGACATATATATTTTACAATTTTGGACCATGGACCATATCATTTTAATTTAATCTTAGTATATATTTGTCAACCAATTAAAATTTGGATTAAAATTGTTTTACTTTTTTATTTAGTACTGTCTAAAAATATATATATTTTAAAAACCTATCTTTTCAGGGCATAAATATTCAAAATTTGCGATGATTTATGTCCTGACTAAAGAAATTCATTCTCTTGAGTTTCTTTGAAATGTAATTCAGTAAATTCCTCTCCTTATAACACAAATTAAAAAGTGTGACAAACATTAACACACATTAAAAGTGTGATAATTGTTCAATTCTGAATTTAGCATTAAAACGTTGTTGTTTATCTCTCTGCTTTGGAGAAACTCCCTGTGGCCTCGTTTTCAACTGAAGCCAGATTCAAGCTTCACAGTTACACTGGAACAAAACCAGAGCAAATATTTGTCTATCTGTGTAATCTGTGGGTATTGCTCTGCATGGTCGTCATGTTCGGAAGTAAGTGGTTTAGGCGGGAAATGAATCGCGAGACCCCACCCCCAACTTCCTATTCTCTGAGTGATTTTGTCCGGCAAGCCTTTAATCCTCCATTGTGCATAAACGCGCACACAGAGACAATAATTTAAAGTTCTCCAATCATATCTTTTAGCTTAGTCATACTTGGGCCTCTTTTTCAGACGTCTGTTTGACTTGACCTCTGCCGCCTCCTTGTGAAGGATTCTGGGTGGCAGCTATGTCCCTGGAAAGGCATACAAATTAGCTTTTTCAAAAAAATCTGATCGAGTTATGTAAAGAACAAAAGTATGCAGACTTCAAAGTGACAGAGAAAAGAGGACTGATGTGAAAAAGGGGGTGTTTCTTCAGGCTTCATGAGAGGAACTGATCACGGGCGCGTTGAGCGTTCCCACATGACCGGGTTTCCATGTGGCTGAGGATCTGATTATTATTTGATTATTTATTTCAATACGTGTTTCAGCCCCTGGTAAAGCCCCCGATGAGGGCCGGGACACTTGGACTTGAGCCCAGTCCCAACCTGCTCTTTCATTGGGCCGGTGGAGGCTTTGTTCTCCTTGATGGAAGTTGGGCGGGCCAGTGACCCGTGACCCTCGGCCAGCCCACCCGGCTGTGAGAGTTCGCAGACACTCACAAAGCTGCGCTCGCTAAACCTTCCTTAAGGGAGGGGACGGGGGGGGACGGGGGGGGGACGGGGGGGGCCTGAGAGAATCACCAAAAACACCACTTGTACACATAGACACAGTCTGGAGGTAGACAGCTTTCTTCAAAAACACTTCACGGGTCTTGCGTTCGTCTGCAGTCTTATTTGCTTTGGTTTATACGGCCACAACTAATGCCGACATGAAAATGCTCTCTGACACTAACTGTAAACTGAGTTACTCCACCCGAGTTCTGCGCATTTGGAACTGAATTTAGAATGCTTTCTTAATTCCATTTCAAATCCTGAATTTGAACTGAGGTGGGAAACGGGATGCAAAATTTCAACTTAAGGATGTAGAATTAAAAGGAATGGAAATTCTAAGTTATTTAACTGCAATAAGGACCATTTTTTAACTTCAAAAGAAAAGTCTGTCCAGCCAAAAACTGAATTGATGGCTTCTTGACAAAGCTTGAATAATTTTTAAAAGTAGTTTGGGTTTTAGGTCTTTAAAAAAAAAAAATTGTATTTATAAAAGTTTGGGTTAAGTAATATTTTTAATGCTAATGAAAGTCACTAAGGCTACATTTATTTGACAATAAATTGTCAAATAAATTCTCAAACCTGCACCACAGATGTTGCATATTGGCAGAATGTAAGTGTATTACAGCAGAGTAACTTCATTATACATTTGGAGCCCCAATCAAATGCAGAAAAGTGATAGGCTATAGCCTAATTGTTCAATTTGCTTCTTTCCAATATTTAGGAAGCAAAAAAAAGCAAGGTTCCTTTTTCATTCCAGGGATCCAGAAGGAACAATCTCTTCTTCTTGGATCCCATTCAAAGCTTACTCCCAGCAAGCTGACAAACGGGAGATCTCAAGCTCGCTCTCTCTTCTTATCCCCTCCTGCACAGAACAACAGATTTGACAGGAAAAAGCCAAGCGCTGCCAGTTACTCTATTGGGCGAGCTCGCTTCCTAATGAATTGAGGACATCTGCGCTTCTAGGCAGCGATGCATCAGATGAAAGTCGGAGGCTTGCCACAAAATGGAAGCAATCATTTCTACTGGAATCTGCTTGAAGGTACAATAATGTAGATGTGATGCACTCTGTCTGTTGTAGGAGTCATATTTCCAAAGCATGAAAGGCTGACGAGGGAAAAACTGACAGAGGATGTTTCAGTTAAGCCGGTTTGACACGTGGCATCAATCACTATACCCTGGCCTTGCGCTCGCCGGTGTAAACGACTAGTTCAGTCTTATCTTCACCCCAACCACACTAATATATTTCATTTCAAAGTCAAGCAAGAGCAAAGATTAAAGGAAGAATACAGTGGGATTCAATCATGTCAGAGATGCAACATTTCTTGTCTTATCAGATCCACACGCGCCATAGGCCTACTAGAGTTAAATGGCTTGACTTTAAATCAACGTTAAACAAACTAGTGCTATCATCATATAATTTCAAGATGGTTTTATCTTGAGTTCATAAAGCAAGCGTAAGCATCCTTTTACATAAATAAGCAAATATTCAACTGAGAAAATGAAATTGTTGTTGTCAGTAAATGGCGTGCTGTCCATTCGGCAAAATGAGTTCGGGGATTTGCATAGCCTGATAGGAAAATTAATATCATTTTCATTGTCATTTTAGGTGTAGCATAAATCTTATTTAAATAAATAAATGTGGGAATATGCTGTTGTCCTAAAATTATTCCAATCCGATGCCAAACGCTAGTTTCTGCAGTCTGTTCTAGTCGTGGAGGGATTCAAACGAGTGAATCCGGATTGTTCTGCGTTCTCATTGGTCGGTTTTTAATCTGTCAGCCAAAAGCAGAAAAATATAAAATAATAATGCAAATGGTCATTGCTAGATCTAAGGGTCCGAGCAGGAACATATGGTTGCACTAACTCAGCAAGGTATTGAGGTGCGGGGCCATGAACTAAGATTAAAAGTTTAAACTGGATGCGATTAACCACAGGAAGCCAGTGAAGTTGGTAAAGGATAGGAGTGATATGTGCAGAAATATGTTTTTAATATATGTGAGGGCTCGATCAGCAGAGTTTTGCACCATTTGAAGGCGATGTATAGCTTTGGTGGGTAAGCCACTTTATAAAGAGTTACAGTAGTCCAATCTGGAGGTTATAAAAGCGTGGATAACAGTTTCAGCATTTCCAAAGTTAAGAGAGGGGTGTATACGAACAATATTCGGCAAAAGTGGAAGAAACATTATTTAACAATCTGACCAATGTGTGAGTGAAAACATAACAAGGAGTCAAACAAAACTCCCAGATTCCACACAGTTTTTGAAGGCCTAATCTGGACACCCTCAATATCAATAATGTCATGCCGGGGTAAACTCTGTGATTTAGGGCTAATCAACAGGATTTCAGTTTTCCCAGCATGATTTCCATTACACGAGAGTAGATGTTAAAACTTCATGCTGATTTGTACTCGGCTTTCGCCAAGATAATCACCAACTAAGACGTAGCTTTACAGTAACCTATGCTTCTCCATCCATTCTTTCCATCTGGTGACGTGAATTTTCTGTCTGGTGTTAATACAGTGTATTGCGCGTCAGCACACACAACGGCTGCAACCACAGTGCGGTCCCCCCATAACAACCCTCTGGATTGAGCGGAGTAGGGAACATCTCTAGGGTCTTCAAGTGGGCACCTTCCGTCCTCAGTGTTTCGTCGACTAGCCCACGACACCTCAAGAGGGCTCGACAGTGACTCTGGCGTCCCAGAGTCACCCCCTCCGTCCCCCACTCAACTCAGCCCAGCTTACTGACCTCTACTTCCCTCTTGCTGCTGAGACCTAACCACAATCTCACAATCTCTCCGCAACCCAACCATACGCGCCAACCTGTTTGACTAAGGCTGTCGAGCCCCACTGGTGCGTTAATATGCAGTTTCAGTGGCAACGGTTCCGTATGGCATACCACCTACCACAAAACACAATATCTGCCCAACCACCCGTCATCCACGCAATATACACAGGAACGTAATGACTGTGAATACTATACAACCTATACAAATAACCAACAGTTGCTGCTGAGACCTAACCACAATCTCACCGCAACCCAACCATACGCGCCAACCCGTTTGACTAAGGCTGTCGAGCCCCACTGGTGCGTTAATATGCAGTTTCAGTGGCAACGGTTCCGTATGGCATACCACCTACCACAAAACACAATATCTGCCCAACCACCCGTCATTCACGCAATATATACAGGAACGTAATGACTGTAAATACTATACAACCTATACAAATAAACCAACAGTTGCTGCTGAGACCTAACCACAATCTCACAATCTCTCCGCAACCCAACCATACGCACCAACCCGTTTGACTAAGGCTGTCGAGCCCCACTGGTGCGTTAAATGCAGTTTCAGTGGCAACGGTTCCGTATGGCATACCACCTACCGCAAAACACAATATCTGCCCAACCACCCGTCATTCACGCAATATACACAGGAACGTGATGACTGTAAATACTATACAACCTGTACAAATAAACCAACAGACCTTTCAAGTTTTCAAGAATTCTACGAAACCGTAGCATGGCGGCCTGTACACAGCCAGCTAGAATCTTTCCGTCTCAACCACAGCCAGTTGCTGCTCCTTTCTGCTGCTTCAGATAAGTTCTTTACTGTACGACGCAACTCTTGGCCACTGAATCCGACGTCTCTGAGGAACCGGGTTGTAGAGTGTGCCACAAAACCACGACAACCCACTTCCACTGGATAAACCTGGACTCTCCATCCTCGCTGTTCTGCTTCAGTGGCCAGATGAGCATACCGCAGTTTGTCTTCCTCTCATATGCCTCATCTACCGCATCCTCCCATGGCACTGTTAACTCTATCAGTTGAACAATGCGTGCTGATCCAGACCACAAAACAATATCTGGTCGTAGGTTAGTGGTGGCAATCTCAGGTGGAAAAATAAGCCGTTGATCAAGATCAACCAGCATCTTCCAGTCCCTAGCAGCTTCCAGTTGTCCTGGGCGAGAATTGGTGTTAGCACCTTTTCTTGGTGGTTGCTCGCCTGGGCGGAGGAATATTGTCTTCTGCGTGTAATGTTTTGCTAGAACAGGCGGCAATTTATTGGTCATACTACGCTTGCCTTCCAATGCTAAAGCCAAACATCGCAATACTTGGTCATGGCGCCAAGTAAACCGACCCTGGCTAAGAGCCACCTTACATCCTGTCAAAATGTGCCTTAATGTGGCAGGTGATGAACACAAAGGACAAGATGGATCCTCTCCTACCCAGAGGTTTAGGTTCTGCGGTGATAGGAGAACATCATATGTTGACCTAATAAGGAAACTGATCCTACTCTCTTCCATTGACCAAAGGTCTTGCCAGCCCATTTTGCGTTGTTCCACACTCTCCCATCTCATCCACTCTCCCTGCTTGGCCTGGGAAATGGCCTTTATACATCTCATCCTCTCCTCCTGCTTTCGCACCTCGTTGACTACCAGCTTCCTCCTTTGGGCTGGGCCTGCCTTGTGCCATTTAGGAGGAGCTAAACTGAGCCCAAAACCCCCTCTTCCATGCTGTACCTGTCCCACGATATCCCCAATTTGAAGGTCAGCCTTTGCCTCTACTACAGATTTCTTTGCTGACCACTTTCTACCAGTTTTTACCACAGGGGCTGTCTCCCTTACACATTTGTCGCGTGACTCTGCTAAAGTCATTTCCAGTCTGACCTTGGCACACTTAAACTCCTCGGTTAAAGCAATACTCCTTTACTATAAAGTCCCACTCTGCTGAGGCAGCGTGGAACTCCCAACCATTTCCTGATGTATGAACTTATTAACGCTTCCAGCTTATCCACTGTTGTCCAAGAAACCTCATACACAGTCAGTGGCCACAGCAACCTTGGCAGTAGACCAAACTGAAAGCACCAGAGTTTCAGTTTGCCTGGTAGAGCACAGCTGTTTATGCTCTTCAACCCTTCCACTGCTTGTCGTCTAACTTCTCCCACTCGAACTGTGTCCTTTAGATCCCCATCGTACCATCTCCCTAGACTCTTCACTGGCTTCTGAGAAACTGTTGGTATTGCCTCACCATTAATGAAGAATGTTTTATCTACTACCTTGCCTTTAATTATGGAGATGCTCCTTGATTTAGAGGGCTTAAATTGCATTCGTGCCCATTCAATATTACCCAGCATTAAGCTGTAAGAAGTTATCAGACATCCATTTTTTAAGTTCCTGAAGGCAAGAGATAACAGAAGTGGGTGGACAACCTGAGTTGGGTTTAACCGTGAAATAAATCTGAATATCATCAGTGTATCTATGAAAGTAGAGACCATGCTTTTTGACGATCTGTCCTAGGACATAAATGAGAAATAAAAGAGGACCAAGTACAGAACCTTGAGGTACACCATGAAAAATTGTGACGGTATGGGGTTTGATAGATATGAAGTTAACCACTGAAAAGTTGCACCAGTTATACCTATTGCAGACAGTTGAGAAAGAAGTGTAGAGTGGCACACAGTGTCAGATGCTGCACTGAGATCAAGAAGAACCAGGATACTATGGGCACCAGAATCAGAAACCAGGAGATCATTTAGCACTTTAAAAAGTGCTGTTTCTGTGCTGTGATAGGGATGAAAACCAAATTGAAGCGGTTCAAAAAGATTATGTTTCTCTAAATGTGACTGCAGTTGTGCCACAACTACCTTCTCAAGTAACTTGGCAACAAAAGGGAGGTTCGATATTGATCTATAATTGTTCTGAATGGTGTTATCGAGGCCAGGCTTCTTTAGTATTGGAGTGATGGCCGCTACTTAATACACTAAATCAAAAAGTAAACCATAACTGCATATTTTCAGGTTGTTTTAAAATGAAACAATTTGTGAAAATTCCTCCACATTTTTGACACAGAGGCATAGCTTACATAAAATGCATTATCATGGATTAAAAATGGCATAAACGTACAAGAAAATTTGAGAATTAATTTCCATACTAATTTCAATAAACGAATCTACAAATAGGGTAGGAGTTGCGCATATAAAATCTACACCTCACATTTTAATACTTATTTTTCATCTATAATTTCAGTCATGTCTACATGCATAAATGCATTGAGTTGCTGCCATGTGATTGGATGCCAGTGTCAATGAGCAGTTGAACAGGTGTACCTAATAAAGTGGCCTGTGTTTGTGTGTGTGTGTGTGTGTGTGTGTAGCCTATATACATAAAATGGTCTCTGATTTAATCTATGCATGTTAGTAATCCTTTTTGACAGTCAGCATATTGATTGCGAGAGCAAAATGCTTCTAAAATTCCCCAGCATATGGGATTAATGCTGAGCTAGACAGTCATTTTGAGCGCTTGAGCTCTATGACTTGGCACAAAATGATATTGATCTCTTTTGTCTCAAGACTGTGTCCCAAAATAAATGTTGTTCCCAACTGTCCTGTCACCTCCTACTGTCTCTCAGAAAAGCCACGATCGGATCAATAAAGCCTGTTTTATGCTTCTGCGTCGAATCGACGGCGTACCCCCACAGACCCCTCTGCGTCGCGGCGAACCCCTCCGCCGTAGCTCGACGTGCACCTCCAAAAAATTGTAAGGTGTTTACAAAAGCCTTAAGCCTTAAGGCCTCATTATTTAAAAATTAAAGCCTTAAAGCCTCATCATGCTTCTGCGTCAACTCCACGGCGTAGCTACGCCGTCACTCCTACGGCGTCGTGGCCGTTTTATGGTTCTGCGTCAGGTTGAGTTGCATCGCGGTGCATCTGACCAATCACAGCCCTTGTGGTCTGCGTCGCCTCGACGTGTAGTTACAATTTTTTGGAGGTGCAGGTCGAGCTACGGCTGAGGGGTTCGCGGCGACGCAGAGGGGTCTGCGGGGGTACACCGTCGATTCGACGCAGAAGCATAAAACAGGCTTTAAGTATTGTTTAACAGAAGTTTGTCCAGCTATAAGTTCCAAACACACTAATCTGTGCCGCATGTAGTATCAATTTATAATTGTTATATTGTTTTATGAGACAGCTAAATAACATTAACAAATGTGTGCAAGAGCAGATTATTAGTCAGGCTCCTTGAGTCTGAATCTGTGTTCTCCTTAGAAGAGTGCTGAGTCATATAGAGGAGATGTCACTTTACTCGAGCTTAGGTTAGCAGTTTACAGAGAGGAAGGAGGAAGAATATTCATCTTTCATCCATCATTTGCTGAATAGCTTAGGAGGACTGGCTTCAACAATCACAGAAAAAACTGTGTTAGTAGTAAATGTGGTTTCTTTGAAATGTCTCTCTATGCTACAAAATCACCAATGAAGAATGTTTACAGTGCATACAAAAAGTGTTGTCAAGTCATTTTTTTTTTTAGCAAGGACACATTAAATTGATCAAAAGTGACATTCATAATGGTACAAAATATTTATATTTCTTATTAATATTGTTCTTTTGAACTTTTGAACTATCTTTTTGGTTATTATTTAAGTTATTTGGTTTATTTTGATTTAAAAACCCCAGAAGTGATCATGATATTACTGTAGCAGGAACACAGGTAGAAGTTTCCATAATTAAAACACAGCTCACTATAAACACTTTGAATACAGATATGTTCATACCATTGATATACTGTATTTCAACCTGAGCTCAATCACCTCAAGGGCTTCTATTAATCACTGGTGAAAAGATAAGTGGAACCAGTCACGTTCCTTTGGCCATCTCAGAAGAAAGTTGTTACCATGAATACAAAGTATCTTTATATCTTGTTTTCATAGTACATTTCGAGCCAAATCTCATCTCTTAACAGATCATGTTATACATTGTAAATGCAATGAATTGCAATAGCAATAACAATAACCATGGAAAGTGCTTCAGAAAACATTTAAGAGTCTGGTAAACAAATGAATGTCAGTGAATGGTTATTGGGCAAGTAAATATGTTCTCAGTCTAATTAGTTCTAGAAGATGAGTCTGAGAGCTCTAAGCTTTTTTAAACCGGTCTGTTTGCTCATTTATTTAAGATTACTGTTGGACTATTAGATTATCTAATAGCACCTTAAGACTTGTTTTTTATGAAAGGTGTCCAATCTAATCTATACATCCAGGCTTTTACAGTAAAGAAAAAAACGTAGCTTGCACAATACCGCGTTAAATTTCTCTTTTGACAAGAATGACTTAGAATTATGACAAGAATGACTTATGTCTTCTGTAAAGGAGTTACTATTTCTATTTGCTTAGATAATGTAAAGCAAACGGTAAATTGTTTATTCTCTCAGTGGCTAACGTGTGTGACAAGGGATTCGTGGAGGCAACTGCAAGCCCCCAAATAAGATCTGCAAACACTTTTGGCCTTAAATGAATTCCTTTATAATGACAGTCCCACAAAACAAATGTTCTAGACAAAGAAGACTGAAAGAGGAAAGTCAGACTCTGGGCCCTGTAGCCTCAAACATCCACACCTGACCTATACAATCTCATTCCTAAAGCAGCCCAAACCTGCACTGAGACAATGTTCCTGTCACGCAGAAAAAGAGCCAATGTTCCCCAACGACTGCTGAACATTCTGGCCTGCTGAGTGAGTTACATCAGGTCTTGTTGCTGACTTCGGCAAATTCAGTAGAAGTAGCCTACCTCTGAAAAAAGAGACCATAGACTGTGGTGATAAAGTAGCCTGTTAGTTAGAAATTATGCAAATATATACATTCACCGGCCACAGTTCAACTGCAGAAAGGAATACTAACATGCATAGATCAGCATTAATCAGACATAAGACATAATCAGACACCCTTCATGAAAACAGTGCCCCCTATGTATGTATGTATTAGGGGTGTAACTGTACACAAACGTGGCAGTTCGGTACGTACCTCGGTATTGAAGTCACTGTTCGGTAAGGGTTCGGTATACAGCAGAGGGGAGAAAACTAAACATAAAATTATTTCTTCTTATTTTCTATTTTTTATTATTATTAAACATAAAATTGCCTCTTCTTATTTCTTTAAACAAAATTAAACTCTGTTTTTTAACAAATGTGTCTCTGTTTCTAAATAAATTATATTATATTTAAAAATTTCTTAGGGATAAAAAAAATCAATCTTAGTTAATGCTGTAAACTACAAACTGTAGGGAGCACTTACTTGCAAATTACTATAATATTAAAGGTTACAATAAAAAAAACAGAGCCCAAATTATTAAATTTAGTTGCTATTTATTTTTATATAATAATAATCAACACTTAAATCATAATAAAAAAACATGTAAATTGCACATAAGGCAGGTTTTGCATTAACTTCTACATCTAATTATAAAGTTAATTTCCGACTCCTATTCAATTTTGAAATATAATAATTTACACAGTGGCTGTCATGACTTGTTTTCATGACAATATAATGCATGCTAATGTAGTTCATACGAAATGCTTCTCTCTAGAGTTCGTTTCATAGAGAAACTACCATGTCAACAATAAATGTAGAAGGTAAATGTAATGCTACCTGAGAATGAGATATTATTCTCAAACTGTTGAAACGCTGGTTAAGAGACGTAAACGCGCCCCCTTCTGGATTGGAGTGTGACTCGCCTGTGACTGAATATTCGTCGTGCAAATGCATGCACCGAACCGTGACGTCTGTACCGTACGGTTTTGGACAAATACTCACCCAGTTTGTAGTACGCGTATGTGTGTGTATACAGGGCCGTCCTTAGGGCGGTGCAACTGGCGCGACCACACAGGACCCCACGCTTGAAATTGGACCGAGTTCTGTGGGTGAAAATGCCTGGTTGATGTCAGAGGTCAGGAGAATGAATAGATTTGTTCCAGTTGATAGAAAGGTAACAGTAACTCAAATAACCACTTGTTACAACTGAGGTTTCAGAAGAGCACATGCATACCTGATGTTAGTAGCCTATCTTTTAAAATGTAATTTATTCCTGTGATGCAAAAGCTGAATTTTCAGCATCATTACTCCAGTCTTCAATGTCACATGATCCTTCAGCAATCAATCTAATATGTTGATCTGGTGCTCAAAAAATATTTCTTCTTATTAATATTTTAAAATTAATGAAAATAATTATTGAAAACATTTGTGCTGCCTAATATGCTAGTAATTTTACATTAATAATTTTATTTAGCAAGGATCATTTGAATTCATAATATTGAACTGAAAATAGAACTGTATAATATTTACAAACATTACTGTTTTACATTATTTTTGATCAAACTCAATTTCTTTGAGCCTTGGTGAGCATCAGCAAATTATTTTGAAAACATTAAGAAATTGTATTCTAAACTTTTGACTATATAAGTGCTTGCTATTATCAAATCTTTCATCGGAAGTGACTTACAGGGCGCTAATGGCAGGATCCATCCAATGAGAGCAACCTGTTGTTAAATGTCATGCTCAAGGCCACAAAACAATAAATAAATAAATCAAATAAGAATTTAAGTAAATTCCAGCGTTTTATTGCTCATGATTCACAATTTAAATATATTCATAAATTAGCTGTGACAGTGTTTGTAAAATTCAGAACATTTGCAGCAGTAAATTTACTGTAATACACAGTTTTGTGGGAAAAACTGATGACCAAGGTTTATCAATCATTCAGTACCATCACTTTACAGTTGTAAGCTACAGGGAAACACTCAAGGTATTAGAAGGAATATAAAATCCTTTACACTGACTGGCCTCTAGTGGTAACATGGGAACACTACCTGTAACCTCGGCCCCCTGATGGACAATGTCCACAAATGTGTTTGATATAATCTTATCAGTTGATCAAGCTGCTATATACTGTGCATGCAGCTGTAATCTATAGTGTTACTTTAATTAAAAATATGATTTAAGTAACCAAATGTGCAGCTCATTTACAAAATATGATATTAATTTATATTATTTATATGACTAGAGCCCAGCCATGGCACATACTGATTTAAATTAATCTCTTTCAATCTCTAAAGGCCAGAAAATACATTGCAGTGATTAAATATATTGCATATATTTGCCATATATAGATGTCATATGCAGTCAGCTGAAAGACTGAGATATTTTTTACTATATTATACTGAGACACTTTTAATTATAAATAGAATTGACTGATTGACTGAAGGGGGCCACTGTTTTCAACTAAAAACTGAAAACTTTTTATGCGTTTTGGCCGTTCATTTACATGACAACAGTGTTTTGGGGGCCTGAAATCTCCTCCCGTCCGTTGTCTGATTGGCCTTTCGCAAGGATTCCTGGGTAGTTAAAGTGTGTGGAGCTTGCATCCATGCGGGGTTCGTGGAAGACCGCTTCAAGGGTACAAAGGGGGCGCTGCTGAGCACACTTCAGAGCGTTAAAATGATGAATGGGACAGCCTACAGACTCGTAGACTCAGCAAGCATACGCAATTTAAGTCCACAAGACCGAAAGTCCACATGAAGTGCGCCATTTGGGACAGGGCCAAAAACGCAAATTTGTGAAAACGGTGATGTCATGCACATGCATATCACGTGTCATTAAACAGACTTGTAGTGTTTCTTTACAAAGTGACTTCGCCAACTACTGGCCTGGCATGAATAATACAGCTTTTTCTTTTCTTCGTTTTTGCAGATCCATGTGAATGGGGTTCGTTTTGACAAAGTTGATTATACACGAAAAATGCAAAGGAAAAACGATTACATTTTTAGTACATTGCTGTCATGTAAACGTACCCAAAGTTACTCATTGTAACAAGGTTCGCTGATTAGGGAAGAAGGAGGCGGGAACCGGAAAACGTTAAATGTAACTTTAACGACAAAATAAATTTAAGTCGGGTGTGGCGCGCTGGTCTCGTTCACTCGGGTGTACTACATTGCTTACGGTTGCACAAGTGACCACCTCTTGCAGAACCCTTGCAATGTGTTTAAATGAAACGCCCTAGCCCTTGTTCACTTGTGAGTAAATTAAGAGCGAGCACTGTGAGTCACAATCTTGTTGCATTGTGGTGTATGGAGCTGTCTGAAGTGTACGGCCCCGTACCAAACGGCCCTCGCGATCCAAAGTCCACACTTTCGTGACATAATGCTACTTCGAATGTCAGAATCTCGCAGGCTTCTGCCGGATTGGAAGGAGTTGAAAATGGAGACGTGAAATTGGACACTTTCTGCTTCCCGTAGTGACTTCATCACAGTTGAAGTGGATTAGATGCAATATTTGCCGCACACATGAGTAAAGGCCTGTTCACATCAAACACTATAACCATAAATATAACTCTATGTTATCGTCCACACCAGCGAACAATATCTTTCCTTTTATTCTAATCGCACGGTACAGTTTTGTCGTCTGTCACTTTAAATGCTCAAGCTCTGAAAACAGGATGGATTCTGGTTGGCTGTCAATGTTTTTATCATTCATCCGCTGGAAGAATCGTTCTGAAAGTGATTCCTATATTGTTTCTCTCTGTCATTATTGTTATAGTTCTGATGTGGACTCTGCTATTCTTTACGAGTTTTAGAACTATATCTTTGTCGTTGTAGTTATCGTACTTGCTGTGAATGGGCCTTTGTATCTGTGTGCAAGTGTGGTCATTTTGCCAACATTTTGGGGACAAGGCCCTTTTTACACCTGGCATTAAGATGCGTTTTGGTCGATCGGGGCACGAGTGGACGACGCTAAATACATGTGTAAACTGGGTCTAAAACTTTTTGAGCTTGTGTTAATGTTCTCTAACTATTCCTGATTTCTAACACACACTATCTGGGGGCGTGGCTTAAACCAAGATGGCAGCTGGCAAGTTTGGTGTGCTTGTGATGTTTTTAGTTTACATTATTATAAGAAATGTCTTAGTTAATGGCCCTAGAAACGGCATAGAAAAGTGCTTACAAAGCAGCTATGTCCACCTAAACAAATTTTTAGTTACTAAACAGTTAGACTATGGAAAGAAAACTCTGTTGGAAACGTTCCTGTATCCCGGCTGGTACTCAGCCAGGCGTAAATCAAAGTCTAGAGTTAAGCGACAAATTAACGGCGGAGATTTAATCATATGTGCCTGCTATTGTCTGGGGATATACACCAATGTCGCCCGATGCCCGACTTTGGACCTAGGAATGCGATGGAAAGTGTGTCAGGTGTGATGGTATGTAGGCCTTCCAGTCGACGCAGTGATGGGAGAAAACAACTGTCCATGAGTGTAGCCGACCTGGGTGGAGGAGTGCATGGAGACATTGAGAGAACAGAGCTGGGCTTGGGAAACACAACGGTACGCCTGGATGAGTGCAATCAACCCATGAATTCTGACCCACAGCTCTGTTCAGTTCAGCCACCCTATGCGGTTTTGGAGAATGCCTGCAAGGTTAAGCCAAATGTGAATTCATTCCTTTCGACAAGGGGACTTCACTTGCTTCATCTTAACATCAGAAGCCTTCTCCCTAAAATCACAGAGATACGACTCCTCAGTAACAGCAATAAGGTGGGACTTTTTTTTTTTACTGAGACATGGCTGGACGACTCCATCAAGGATGCTGAAATTGAAATAGAGAACTATTTTTTAATCAGGAGAGACCGAAACCGTAAAGGTGGAGGTGTGTGTGTCTATGTGAGATCGGACATTGGTTTTAATCAGAGAACGGACTTGAATAATGACCAAATTGAAGCGGTCTGGTTAAACATTCTGCTGCCGAAGAGCAAGCCTATTTTAGTTGGAGCATGTTACAGGCCACCTGACAAGACAATGTTTTTTGAAATTCTGGAAGAAGTTTGCTCTAATTGTATGGACTTTATCAGATCAGAAGTTATCATAATAGGAGATTTTAATATTGATATTCGAAAAACTGACCGTTCTGGCTATAAGGCGTTAATGAACTTTTGTCGCTCATTTAGTTTACATCAGCTGATCAACACGTGTCTGTTCTTCCACTCAAACTATTATTGACCTTGTTTTAGTGTCAGAAAAGTCTAGGATAACAGAAAGTGGGGTAATTAATTATGGACTGAGTCATCATTCTATTGTTTTCTTTACTCGAAAGATCAAGAAAGCAGTGCTCAATTGTCATAGCTCTATAAGAATCAGGTCGCTGAAAAGGTATAGCAAAGAAGCACTTGATGACTGCTTGAATTTTATAAACTGGTCTGCTGTGTTTCAATGTAAGGAAGTTGACAAAGCATGGTGCTCTTTTAAATGTATGTTTTTAGAAGTTGTAGACAAAGTAGCCCCTTTTAAAGTAGTAAGAGTTAAACAGAGGACAGAACCCTGGATAAATGATGATATTCTCGAGTCAATTAGGATGAGAAATAAGAAGTATGATATATTCAAGAAAAACAAGGTACAAAAGTACAAAAAGGTGAGAAATGAAGTGAGTAGATTAGTGGTCAATGCCTATTTTAATGAGAAAATTGTGCAATATAGAAATGATTCAAGTAAGTTATGGAAGTCCCTCAAGCAGCTTGGCTATAGTAACAGGTTAAAAACAAAAACTAGTAACATAACTCTTGATTTGGGGAATAATGTCACAGCAGAAAAGGATGAAAGTGGGAGATTGTTTTAACAACTATTTCTCATCAGTTGCTAGTAAACTGGTAGTAAAACTACCTGTCCAGTCAGGGCAGTACGGTGAAAGTCACATCTTTGACTTTTACTCTCAGCAAGAGGTCAAAGCAGACGGCTTCTCTTTTGAAAAGGTGTCAGAGGCAGTTGTACTTGAGAAGCTTAAAACCCTAAATAGCTCAAAAGCTACGGGCCTTGACAATATTCCATCCAGATTCTTAAGAGATGCTGCTAAGGTTATAACCCCATGTATCACCCATATCATAAACATGTCTATTGAGCAAGGATATTTTCCTAATGATTTCAAGCTTGCCAGAGTGATTCCACTTTACAAGAAAGGGAGTAAATTAGACCATGGAAACTATAGACCTGTTTCTATTCTGTGTAGTCTGTCAAAGATAATTGAAAAAATGATTTATCAACAGATTGACAAATATTTAGCATCACACAATCTACTCTATGAGTTCCAGTCTGGCTTTCGTAAATCACATTCCACTGACACCTGTTTATTGTATTTAACTGACCACATTAGGAGGGAGGTAGATAAAGGGAATTTTTTTGGTATGGTCATGTTAGACCTACAGAGGGCCTTCGATACCGTTGAGCGTGATATTTTGGTATGCAAACTAAAAGCCATTGGTTTTAAGGGCTTAGCAGTCAGATGGGTGAGTTCTTATCTGAAGGATATTGGAGGAACAATGTCTCAACCACAATATATAGAATGTGGGGTTCCTCAAGGGAGTGTCTTGGGCCCACTTTTTTTCCTTCTATATATAAATGACCTTAAGTCTGTATGTTCATGTGAACTTTTTTTAAATGCAGATGATTCTGCATTATTGGTTTCACATAAAGATAAGAACATAGTTGAAAGAACTCTCAGTGCAGAACTATCAAAAGTCAGCAGGTGGATGTCAGACAACAAGCTATCACTTCACTTAGGGAAAACGGAAGCCATACTGTTTGGGTCAAAAATAAAACTGAGAAGATCCCCTGGTTTTAAGATTTTAGTTGGAGATAGTGAGATTAATGTAAAGGACTCAGTTAGTTACCTGGGTTGTGTACTGGACTGCCACTTGTCTGGAGTGGGCCAAGCGCAAAAGGTGCTTAACAAGGTAAATCAGAGAGTACGTTTCTTGTCCAGAATCTCAAAGTTTTTGGACAAAAAAGCAATGTTAACTCTGGCAAGTGCTCTAATTCAGCCTTATTTTAATTACGCGTGTTGCTCTTGGTACAATGGTGTTTTAAAACACCTGAAACATAGGCTTCAGACTGCCCAAAATAGGGTTATAAGGCTTATTTTGAACCTCCCCATGAGATCTCATCTTGATATTTCTCATTTTGAGACTATTGGGTGGTTAAAAGTAGATGGTACATAGGACCGTGTATGGGGCTGTCCCCAAATATTTGATTAATTATTTTAATAGAGTGAGAGATGTTCACTGCTACTCCACCAGGGGCAGCTCTACTGATTTTGTACCTCCAAGTGTTAAGAGTAATTTAGGTAACGAGTCCTTTTTGTATGTAGCAACAAGCTTGTGGAACAGGTTGCCAGGAAATCTAAAGATGACTAGAAGTTTAGTAGGTTTTAAGCTGGCACTGAAAAAATGGCTCAGATGTCAAACTTAGTATGATAATATTTTATGTTTTTGCCTTGATGGTTCTATTTAATATATATATGGATGTGATGATTGATGTTTTATTTGTTGCCACTTGTTCTGCCCCCCTCCCCCCGGGACCACAATGGAAATAAGCCCTAAGGCTTTATTGTGTTATCCTGACTTGGTTTTGTTTCTTTTAATGTATGGTGCAAAGATGTATCGTATTTTAAACAAAAGGGTCAAATAAAATAAATCAATCAATCAGAGCAGAAATGAAAGCTGATGCTCTCTGTATGTTTTTCTGTCGTCTCCTTTCACTTTCATATGTAAATGGAATGAGCCGATTTTGTCTATTAGATTGAAAGATCTGAAAAAGCCCAAACATTTACCCGCCCATAGACCTTCTCCTCGAAAGAAATCAGGACAGAAGTGTTTGAAAGTGGACAAAAGAGACGGATTAAAACACCAGGTGTAAACGGGAATGCGTCTCCCTCGTCTACTTGTGATCCGAACGACCAAAAAGCATCTTAATACCAGGTGTAAACAGGGACTAAGATAAAACCTATTGGGACAAGTCCACAAGGAGAAAAGCTTAATAAATATACTAAATAATGTCTTAATGAAGATGTGTAAAGGTTGGTGGTGTGTGTATAATGTCTGATAATCAGAGATGAAGCATTCCTGCCATCACGTTGTGTTTTGATGACAGCTCACTGTATCTTTCCGTCTCTGTAAGAACACCCACAGGTCTAGCGTGCCTAGGCAGAACAGACTCTCCACAACGTCATATCTATTTTAGTTTTCGAGGAGATTATCACCAATGTGTTTTTTAATGCTTCAGATTTATCAGGCAACAACAATGTGATAGACACTTTAAATATATTTGAAAAGTGCTTGCTGTTTATGTAGCAGCTAAAAGTGCCTTCCAGGCATTTATATGACACCTGATTTATGCATTCGATCTACAGGCTGAAAGGTTAGACTGATTGATCGTTATCCAGTTAACCCTTTAATGCTGTAAATTTGTTTTTAAAGACCTCCAGGTATTCGGACAGCGGGCGCCCCGTCTCTCAGCTACTAAAAAGTTGTGAAATGCGACACTGAAATCTAGACCAGTCCGTTGACTCTACTATCGCAGACACATTCAGTGGCAGAAAGCATTTTCTCCACATGGATCCTCATAGAATAGAGTTTCTTTGCAAACAAAGTCTCAGTTGCAAGCCGGACTTAATATAGTTCTCCAGACAACCGCTGCATTCTGGCAGGAAGGCTAGTGTGCCAAGAGTCGTCTGCGTAAAACTTGCATAGTTATGAAAGGGAGTAAGGGACTATTGACAGACGGGGCAAGAGATGGGCCAAATTTAAACTGAGTCGTTAGGGTGACTGCTGACCACTCCTAATAAAACCAATCATTTGGTAGTCAACTGCAAACATTAGACTTTGGTTTCTATGGAGACACAACATACTCTTAAAAATGCTGGGTTGTTTTAACACAATTTTGGGTCAAATATGGACAAACCTAAACGTTGGGTTAAAAACTGAATTTAAAAATGTAACCCAGCCATTGGTTTGTCCATATTTGACCCAAAGTTGGGTTGAAACAACCCAGCATTTTTTTATTGATTGATTGATTGATTGATTGATTGATTGATTGATTGATTGATTGATTGATTGCAAGTTATATTTTGCAAAATAATAGGTAGCACTTTATGGTCCACTTTAAACATTCTACTGACTATAAGTAACTTAGTCTACTAACCCGAACCCTAACAACTAACCCTAAGTCTACAGTCTACTAATACTCTAATGACTGCTAGTTGACATGTAGTTGCAAAGTTACTTATCGTCAGTAGAATGTCTAAAATGGACAAATTCAAATAAAATATAACCAAATAATGTAATGTTAATTACATTACAATAATAAATAAATGTTACTTTATAGTCACGTCAAATTCAGCCAAACAGCTCTTCAAGGGGCTAATTTAGTAATCTTAAAATATATAAAATATGAATGAATTAGTAAATAATTTACTTAATCTGGTTTATTCATGTGTTATCATTTTTAAGTTACCACTCAATTAATAATTTTGAATAAAAAAAGAACCCAATGAGTAGCCCAACTAAGTGGTGGTATAGCACCTTCCCAACTGTGGGTTATTTTAACCCAATGCATTGGGTTAAAAGCATTTGTCCAATATGCGTAGCCCAATGTTGGGTTAAAATAACGTTTTTTACTGCGTGCAGGCAAAACATTTTTAAAGTATAATTTTTTTTAAAGATTCTTTCAAGGGCTGCATGAAAGGCTAATGAAAATTCATACCAGAGACGCCTTTACTTACCTTGAACACTAATTCTCACTATCATTGACATGGACACCATGAATTTACAGGACAAGCTGGAAAGCCCCTGCTCTGACCAAGACTATACGGGTGAATGATGAATGACTTTGTACAGATGGTCAAACACTCAGAGTTATCAGTGAAATACTTATCTAAGATCTCACCCCACCTGATAAACACTTAACACTGCTGCTGCGAACTGAGTCACTTACTGGTATAAACAAGATGTCTCATACTAACATTAAGAGCTGTCAGCTTTAAAAGCAGTCCTTATATTGTATGTTTTCAGAAACACATTAAAGGAGTGTCTGGACGGATCATGCAGAAGCACTTGATTAAGACACTGCAGCACTGCAATCCAATCATAACTTACACTGCACTTATATTATTCAAGAAAAGTTGACTGTGAATATAAGCTGTATTCGGGTGTGTCTAACTAATCAGCTCTAAACTGTGTGAACTGCCATTTGATGATTAATAGATGACATGATTTAACACCTGGTGGATTAATACGGCCACTGAATGTAACTGTATCTGAACACACTTGAGCAGACAGGAGCCATTTAAATAGCACACTAAAATTACCCTGTTTGTGGCAGCCTGGTGTGTGTGTGTGTGTGTGTGTG
Source organism: Siphateles boraxobius (assembly GCF_051911475.1). Lineage (NCBI taxonomy): Eukaryota > Metazoa > Chordata > Actinopteri > Cypriniformes > Leuciscidae > Siphateles > Siphateles boraxobius. The sequence continues at coordinate 9,639,974 of NW_027508734.1, forward strand.
TGTGTGTGTGTGTGTGTGTGTGTGTGTGTGTGTGTGTGTGGGTGTGTGTGGGTTGGGTGGGTGTTTGTGCGTTTATTCTCATGTAAAAAACACAACATGAAAAACAGTATAGAATCTGAAATGTATATAATAACAATAACTCAAATATTCCTTCATAAGATTCTGCTTAATACAATATCACATCTCGGCGGCTGGTTCTGAATTGGTAATGAAGGATCTTTAGTACTTTAAACTGGGTCAGATCTCAGACTCAGTCTGTCTTTATGGTGGTCTTCTCATTCAGCCTACAGTTGCTGAAGGAATGCAACATGATATACCAGTCTAAAACATTTGCTAGTCTTTACAGGTCTCCTGCAGGCTGCACAAACAAAGCAAAAAAATAATCCTTAATTAAGATGGAGTACATAAATTTGGAGAATATATATATATATTTTTGTTTGATGTGCAGTGCTTAAGGTATTTGTAACAGTTATGTTCAGTTTTGTTTTCATTTTCACTGTGTTCTGTTCAAGTTTTGCCTGCCTTAGTTCAATAAAACAAAATTAGTTTAAATAATATATATATATATATGTTTTTTTTTATTCAAACACTGACTTTTAATAAAATAGGCCAAAAATTTTTACACAAAGCCGCATGTCATTCTAATACAGAAATGTAAACACTTGTGGCATCTGGCCCCTATAATAACAACTATTTACAGTACAAGTCCTTATTCGTTGCCCAAGCCTACTTAATTAAATATTCATACGAGACCACGCCTCCTCCTGCGCAATGTACAGAAAGGCAACTCTGATTCACTTTATTTAATTGACAAGTTCGTTCAAACAGAGAGCATAAATATGTTAAACATCACATAATTGTTTATTTTAATGTAAAAAAATCAAAATAAAATCTGAAAAGTCAATTTTACGTTAAGAGTGCATCCTGCTTCCGAGGAATGAACAAATTACGTATTGTACTGCAAAGGCGCTGTCCACCGCTGTGGTGCTGACCTTGCTCCAAAACGCACGTTTTAAGCATTAAAACGAGACTTTCCAGGGAATAGGGTAATTGTGGAAAAACGAGATAGTTTTATAAGAAGTTAGAGACGACTATAACTAAATGTAGCCTACACAACTACGCAACACTTCACCAACTCTTCCACTATTTTGGCAGCGCACTCTATTCAACTGCATTCACCATTGCCTCATCACTGACTGAATCCTTCTCATATTCGTCATGCTATAACTTCATTTAGATAGTCAACCTTTCCATCACATGACTGAGAGTGATTATATGGCTGTGACATATTTCTTTTGTTGGGTTAAGGCGGTGACACGTCAAAAGCATGCATTGTTGAGCGAGAAGCTTAAGGAGGATTCATTTTTAGCACAAATGTTGTTTCGGGGGGAGTCAGCCTTGTCTGCAGTATGTAACAAAACACGCTGAACATAACATCCTCGTTCTAAAATAGCCGATTTCGCATTTCGTCATCTGCTCTAAATTTGCAGTCATACGCATTTTAAGTGACAGCGCGCAACACAACAGGCTGTGTCATGGAAGTCGGTCTCCGTTTGTCGTCGGGTAAACGCCTCGCATAGCATTATTACGGAAATATGCAAGCCATATTCTAGGAGAAAGTACAGCAGGGGGAGAGTTGTGTCGTTTCTCTCACTGAAAGGAGGTCGCGTGAACGTCTGGCGCGCGTCTGGAATGACGTTCTCGAGTGCCGCGCTCTCAACTGTGGGTGAGGAAGGCAGAGCAGAGCCACAACTCCACTAGGATTGGACAAAGGGCAGTGCAGTGGGGATTCCTGGGGACTGGTGTCTCTCCTAAAAGAAAACTACGGCTTCATCACCAATAAAGCATATGGCAGCTTCGGAGAAAACGCTCATTTACCGGGAAGACACCGATTCGTTCAAGAACTTGCTTTCCAAACGGGACATGCGCCTGATAAGCGCACAAGAAGAGTCAAACTATGTGGATCTGAACGACCTGCTGGAACTGAAACTGAATGACACCAAAACAGTGAACGTAACATTTACTGGAGACTCGAGTCAACTGGAAATATTTAAAAGTATTAGTGGCATGAGCGATTCACAAGGAGAGCATGACCCTCCCACTGAAAAAATACACGAATCTACTCAAAATAAATGCGAACTGGAGGAATGCGCGGAGAAGTCGAGCACTTTTGAAACAGCAACCTCGGAAACACCTCAAGCTGATAAAACGGACAGTATCGAGAAGACGCAGCAAAAGCCTAAATCCCCAAATTTGGAGACACAGAGCATAGGAAACGATAACAATGAACAATACAATGAGGTTTATCTGAGCAGCAAAAGTGAATCGGACGATGAGGTCACTGTGGTGCTTTCGGATCACGACACGCGCGAAGACGAGTCCCACTATATCACAACCCACGAAATAGAGCTTTTGGAGTTGGACCATGATGTGGATTACGACTTTGAGACGGGATCAAGCTGGGATCTCGAGGACGATCTCCAGGTCTACTCGTTTGTCGATTATGCCTCTTTTGACAGTGATGAAACAATGGGGGCAAAAGAAGCGAGTGTGAAAAGCAACCAGGCTAACACGAGCGGAGCAGTGGTCAGCAGTAAGCCTGAAAGCAATCTCTGTGACGCGGACAAATGTGCCAGCTCAGACGAGGGCCTGTCAAAAACGCAAAATACAACCGGGCAGATTCACCTGTCAATCAAAGCCACTTCCCGCGCTGTAAATGAGCCACGCAACATCCAAGATCACGAAAAAGACAAAAGTCGCTATGTTTTGAGAGGAGTGGATGCAAAGGGCGACAAAGCGTGTGATAACGCAAAGTGTTTCATTGCTGTGCCAGGGCGCTTGCACTTTGGCAGCAAATTGAAAAGCAAAGATGTGAACGAGTATTCCAGCGGTGCGTCCAGCGCGGTGAGCGAGCTGGATGACGCCGATAAGGAAGTGCGCAATCTCACTGCCAGGGCATTCAAAAGTTTGGCGTATCCATATTTCAATGCCATCAACTTTAGTACCTCAAGTGAGTCTTCTGCTTCAGAGCATGGGCTGGGAATCAACAGCTGGTCGACGTTTGTTGACCTAAAGTATGGCAAGGGGCGAGATCAAAACTTAGTCGCGCATAAGGGCTCCACACCCAAATTCCATTTCGCCAAAAAGAGGGACGGTAAGGGGATAACAGGCTTGACGCTGACCAGCATGCGAGCGCCTCCCGTCGAGATATTTGCTTTGAACGGCAATTTAGTCGGCCACAAAAACACATCGTCCACCACTAAAAAGATTGAGCTCATGGGGAACTTCTCACAGGGGCAAGGTGGCCTCATAAGACTGACCGAAACGCTCAATTTTCGATGCAATGTCAAATCCGGCCAGTCTGTAAACGAAAGCGCTGGAGGATCACGTTCCACAGATGAAGTTACACACACATTGCCAAGCGCTCAGGGGAGCGAGGCAAGCAAGCGATCTTGCAATGCAGGTGAAACCATGGAAGACACACACAAGAAAGCCGTATTCGCTTCGAGTCTCCTCAAAAATGTAATTTCTAAGAAAATGCAGTTCGAGCAAGAGCGCAAAATGGAGAGGGGCGAGATATGCGAGGCGCACCACGCGCCCTCTCCGTGCTTCGCGATGCACGAGCACGAGAAAGCGACCAAAAAAAATGTCAAAGGGCTGCAAAGGCAAAGCTCAAAATTCTCAGAAGCCGATTCCGACTTCACGATCGTCAGCGTGGACGATCTGGGCGACATAGTAGACGGCAATTCAAGCGATGCCAAAGACGAGGGGCGCAATGAGGAGACTTTGACGAGTGCATCAGAAACCAATTTAGAGTGTGCGAATGATACTAAAAAAGGAGCATTCGAAGCATCCAAAAGCACGCTGCTTCGAAGCCAAAATAGCGCGTTCAGATCGTGGAGGGACGGCGAGCTAGAGTTTCAAAAGGAACATAAAAACGTCAAAACTCTTGAGGGGAAACCGCTACGCGAGTGTCCGGGGGAAACCAACGTCTGCGTCGACTCGGCGAGCGGCAAACACACTAAAATGTCACATTTATTTGTGCCAAGCATACAGCTTCCGTCCTCGGAGAGGGACCTTAGGAAACCACCGCCGAATGTGAGTTATTCCACGCGCAATCGAGGAGAAAGCGGAGCTTTAAAGTGGCGCTCGAACACACTTTATGTGACAGACGCGACGCGCAGCGCTGTGACATCGAAGTCGCCCGAAATCAAAATAAGTCTGCGGAGTGTACGGGACAACAAAAGCGACCCGTTCAATATCGCCAAGCTGCTGACTCCCAATTTGGGCTCTAAGACAGCTGAGGACACCAGATGCCAAACGCTCGCCACGGCTTTCAAGGGTGAGTCCTCTGACAAAGTGCCTCACTTTATAGTCAGAGACATTAGAGAGAACAAGGGCAAACTACAGACCCCCATTCATACGGTTAGAGACGTGCGTAAATTGGTTAAGAGCTCGTATCACTTTGTGTCTTTAGATAACAACGACAACAAATCTAGCTACTCGACTTCTGATGGAGAGCAGAAGTCATTAAAGCAGAGTCCTTATCTGAACTCAGCCTCTCTTTCACCCATAGTGATCAAATGCCAGTCTGTGAATACAAATAGCAATGTAAAGCAATCTGGAGATTTAATAGACCCCCCCAAGAGACAATTTCCAGAGGATATAGTTGAGGCTGACAGGTCCTCTCCTCACGTTGCTGTAGCCAACAGGCTGCCAAAACAAGAGGTCCCAACCGGATTAAAGATTGAGACGAGCACAAGAAACCAAGATAAAACAAGCGACGCCAGCGAGAAAAAAACCGAACCCAAGATGGCCAACCAAGCCGCTTTGGAAAAATTGCAAGCTGCAGTCAAAACAATGGAGCAACTGTATGTTTTTGACAAGAATGAGTGGAAGAGAAAAAAAGAACCTCGGCCGATAACAGACAGCCATGTGCTCTCGCTCATCTCCGGCGAGAAACACACTGTTGAGGAACTGGAAAGCTATTCTCCTGCGGATAGTTTGCAAAGACGAGATTCAAACTCAAACCTAATCAAGATGCCCCCTAAAAAAGACGACAAGTCATCATCGGCCACTCAAGAGCAAAACTGCCCTAAAGCGCTCACAGGAACGCCATGTAAGAAGATAACCAAGAAGCCTGTAACCTCAAAGACGCCACAAACACACGTTGCATCACCGTCATCTTTGAGCTATAAGGCCTTGACACCCAAATTTCCAAAACTACCCATTTCCTTGAAGATATCTCATCCGAAGCATGTGCTAGAAGAGCCGGAGAGGCCGAACGGAAGTGAGACTGAGTTCGCCCCTCTGCAGTTCACTTCCACAGCAGATTCGGAGAGCTACCTAACCATACCCGTGAAGCCTCACGCCACGTCCGCAGCCGGGCTGGGCAAATCCGCTGTTTATAAAATCCCACCCGGAGGAGGTAAAACCCAAACGGCCAGTCCTCCGTCTTACCTGGCTCACAGTGACATCAGAAGCCATACGTCACCAAAACGTTCATCGTTTGTCATGGAGACACGGTCCCCGGATACCCCTACCGCCACTATTTACCACACACCCCTGCCTGTCACGATGCAAACTGCTCAGCCTCAACTCATTTGCTTCTCTCCTTCAGTTCAACCCTCCCCCGTCCCGACAGAGCACTTCCACACGACCCAAAGAAAGATGCTGCTGGATCCCACCACTGGAAGCTACTACTTAGTGGACACTCCGGTGCAACCGGCCACCAGGCGTCTGTTTGACCCGGAAACCGGGCAGTATGTGGACGTCCCCATGCCACAGCAGCCCCCCATGACCCCCGTCCCACTTCCGATATCCCCTCTCGCCCTCGGCCCGGGAGCTTATGGCCATACCTACATGTTTTACCCGGGATACATGCCAACCACGATGATCCCCGCACGCACTATTCAGTCCCAGCTCTCTATGCAGTCCGAAGCAGATGATGGGGATAAATCCCATCCGCACATGGGACAGCAGGAGGAACGAGCTTATATGGAGAGCCCTTACTATATGCCATCGGGGAAATCGTCACAAACAGCCCATGTGGCTCAACATGTTCCCACCACCAGCAAGCAGCCTGTCATCAGCATCACCTCCCAACAAGGCCCGAGGATCATCGCTCCACCCTCCTTCGACGGCACCACCATGAGCTTCGTGGTGGAGCATCGGTAAAGTCCCGCTCACCTGCAGCGTAAGTGCAAATTCATTATTTCTTCATCGTATTTGCATGCATTGAATGTTTTTCATAATGGTAAGGGCTTAAATAAACAGTGTAAACAAAAAAGATTTAGCTTATAATGCAAATCTGACCTATAATGCTGCCTGATTCATAATCATACACTGTTCGTTCGCTGCCCAGAGGAGAACTGGCCCCTCAACTGAGCCTGGGTTCTCCCAAGGTTTTTTCTCCATTCTGTCACTGATGGAGATTTGGTTCCTCGCCACTGTAGTCTTTTTCGCCTTTGTCGGCATTGGGGTTTGGCTTGCTTAGTTGGGGACATTTACTTTAATATTCAACAATATTTTTGATCTGACTGCATTGACACAATTATATGAGAACTGAACTGAGCTGAACGATGACATCATGGTTTTCTCCATAGCAGCTATATATATAAATGAATTAAATTAATAACTTTTTTACAACAAAAATGAACTATCACTGAAAGTACTTAAGCTAGGCTGTGACGCTGTTTTCTTCTAGAAACAAACTATCACTGTAAAGCTGCTTTGAAATAATCTCTATTTTAAAAAGCGCTATGTAAATAACGGTGACTTGACTTTAACTGAAAATGCTAAATAATCTTATAAAATACAAGTTTGGCAATGTCTTCCTTTCTAGCTACGCCACATGTGTTTGCCAAGTTTGATTTCTTCACGCCATCTCGCAGATGTGAGATATGTTGGCATTGTTTTGTTACAGTTCAGGTGCACAGATATTTTAGTATTGTGGAATACTATTTTGTAAGTTAATACTTTAAGATTTACAGTATTTACTTAAATAATTCAAGCAGACACTGTCTGACACCATATATAGTATTATACACACTACCTGAAATTATGTTATTTAAGGTTTGAAAAGCTCAGAAAGTATTTGTATAGATAACACAACAATGTAAACAAACAAATAAAAAAGATTCAATACATTTTATTCAGATTTAGCTTGAGCTGAAAATGCAAAATAGCTTTTCAAATATTTAATAGTTTTAGATAAATAATGTCTAAAGACTGCTTGGATTATTTAAGTACAGTATAAACTGTACATCAGTGATGGTAATTATATGGGACTGTTCACCCCAAAATTTTTTTTTTTTTTTCATTATTCACTCACATTGTTGAAACCTGTATGAAAGAAAATGTAAAATAAAAAACGATACAAATTAAAAGTAAATAATCTTCTTCATTTTTTGCACTTCCGGCTTGTAAGTCCACTTCATGATGACTTCACATCACCCTTTTCTCTCTGGCCACAAGATTGTCTAACTTAAGTTTAACAGCCTTTAGTATTTTTTTCTTTTTTAATAAAAAATGAGGTTGCTTTTGCTAGCAGGTTATATTGCATACTGCTAGGAATGTCCTTGTTTTAAAGAACGTTTTTTGTCAAAACAACATTGGACCCCATTAACTTAATGACTTAAAAATGTCTTCTTTTGTGTTCTGCAGAAGAAAAAAAGAGTAATGCAAGTTTGGAACAACATGGCGGTGAGTAAATGATGACAGAACTGTAATTTTTGGGTGAACGGTTCCTTTTAGATTCTCATAAGCTAAAGAACAATTGCGTACATATATATATATATCCCTTAAATAAGTTTTGGATCATACCTGTAGACATATCATTGCCATTATGTTGATTAATTTGAATGACTTGAATTACGAACAGTCATAAAACAATTCATATGTAAGATTATCCTCCCCTAGACCATCTTGAAAGAAATCGAGGCTTTGATTGTAAAGAAAATGTGTCCATTGGAACCAATTTATAACCATTGGAAGCTGGAAGCCACCTGTTCTTTTAGAGTGCTGGGTTTGCATTTACATTTTGCATTTTTAAGATGCTTCTATCCAAACTAACTGTGAAAGTTTACAGACTTGCTGATAAGGTTTTATCAGTTTGTGTGCTAGAATCAAACCCACAACCTTGGTATTGCGGGTTCAGTGCTCAACCATTACCACTACAGATTTGCTTTTTTAGAACATTTATAGATGAGGTTCCCATCATGGGATCATTTTGTGGATTTAGTTTTAATTAATTAATTTTTAGTTTTAATTCATTTTAACCCATTAAACATGAAAGTATTATGCAATAATTTAATACATTTCTTCTTATATAGAAACTTTTAAGCATAAAGGCTTCTTTAAAATTGAGTCGAGAACTTTTTAAAGAGTGTATAGAAGTTGGATTATTATGTCACTTATAATATTTTCCCCCTATTTCACAATATTATTCCCCTATTTTGTCAAACTTTTCTGTTTATGAATAAAACCTTTTTAATTCCATTTGCATCTCATACATTCAGTGGTGGACGAAGTACACAAATCAAGTTCTTGGGTAAAATTACATTATTATTATTTTAACATTTGTTAATTATTTAATCTATAGTCAGTACTAGTCAGGAATAAGAAAAAATAGTGCAGACATTTAATATGTATTGATGTGCAAATATCAACATTTTCATTTTACTACCAAAGCTTATTATACATTAGAGTAATTATTATACACTCTTACTACGGAGTATAGAAGGCTTGTTTCCACCACAGAATAAAACATTTTAAAAGATAATTGCGTGATTTAAAGTCGCAATTGCGAGTTATAATGTCAGAATTGTGTGATATAAAGTCGCAATTGAGTGTTATAAAGACAGAATTGGGTGATAAACTCGTAATTTAGATGTTATAAAGTCAGAATTGCGAGATATAAAGTGAGAATTGCGAGATATAAATTCACATTTGCATGTTATAAAGTAAGAATTGCGTGATATAAACTCGCAATTGCGAGAAAAAAAGTCAGAATTGTGAAGTCGTAATTATCTTATTTATGTTTTATTCTGTGCCGGAAACAAACTTCCATAACAGAGCCCCTAAAGGGATGTGGTGAAGTAAAAAAAGGAGACGGGAGAGAAAAAGATTTCAATGTTTCTCTCGAAAGGTTTTGCATTTCCCCCCAAGAAACTTTGCGTTCGCTCCCAAAGAACTCAAAAGGTACGGAGCCCCTAAAGGGTCATAGTGGTGGGGAAAAATAAATCAATGCTTTTGCATTTACTTGCAAATGTTTTGCTTTCCCCGAGAAAATTTGAAAGATTTAGTTCACGAATAACTTACAGTCATGACTTTCATTTACAAATTCGGCATTAGCAACTTACTTTTCACGCTATTCAAGCTACGACGACATTTTGAGCGGATCAGTGAGTTGTTGACTCAAGAACAGCTGCAATTGGATCCGTCCGATTCGTGAATGAATTGTCCCGTGTAATTTGTGAACCAATTCAATAGGTTAATTGTAAAGAATCAGCTCGCTCACGAATCAGACATTGCTATATTGCGTCTTGGTTTGGGTAACAGGTGGCGATTTCTCCAGTTTTTATGAAATGGAGTAAAAAGTGTGAAATTAGAATGTAGTGAAGTAAAAGTAAAATTTAAAAGTAGTGAAAAATGCACTGTTAAGTACAGTAACACTGTTAAGTAAAGCTACTTTACGGTCCACCACTGCATAAATTACTTCAACGTAGAAGTTAAATTTACATTGATTCCATGTGTGACCTACACTATTTTGTTTATATGGTTATAAATAAAAATGATTTTATCTTAACACCTCCCGCTCAAGTCATAAAATAGCATCACCGTGAAAATACATGACTACTGTTCTATTTCCTCAAGAGCTACTGTATGTGTATGGTATGGATGGTGATAGGACGAGCCCTATAAAGAGCGGGGGGGGGGGGGGGGGGGGGGTGTCCCGCGGGCAGAAGGGAAGAGGCGTGGCATTGTTAGCATAGCAGTGGGAGGAGAGAAAGGTCAGCCAGTTTGAGGCATGTGTTTGTGCTGATACAGTGTTGTGCCAGCTGCTGCTGGATATCAAGACTCATCGTCCTGAGATTCGTGGGGCGCAGGCAGGTCACCTTTTTATAGGACGGCCTTATGTTAAAGGGAAAGGCCCAGAGGCGGGCCAGAAGTTTTGGGTGAGGGATATTATACAAACAAATCAGCCAGCGTGCGATCGGCCAGCGCAGGGGAGTAATGTAAGACGGCTGAACTGCAATATTTTAATGACCTATAATCCTGCTATTAGCAAGCAGCGGATGGTTTTAGAGACACTAAATAACACTTAAATAACTAACCTGTTAGCTGATAACTGTGTTCGCACTGCTGACAGAAGAACGCTGTTGTGAGAGATTCAGTTTTTAATATTATTATTGTTTTGTTTCACACAGGAGCCACGTGACATCACCTTGTCTCTTCTGTTTTTTGCTGAATTTATTCACTGTATATTGGATTCTCCTTCATCATGAAATCCCCACACTCTTCTCCCATTATTATCTGTGGCCTGCTTGTTCATGCCAATTATCCCACTTGCTTCATTATAACATTTTTTCTGTCTGCTTGTCAAATCTTTATGAAAGTGGATGGATTTTTCTGCATTGGATTTTTTTTTTTCAATGGGTAGTTGAATTCATGTGCATTTACTGTATAGGTTATTGTAAAATATCAAGCACCTTCAGAATAATGTCAGTTAAATAAGTTAAAGATAACTTGGTAACACTATACTTAAAGCCTTTATATACTATATACTATATATATATATAATTCATTTTTTAAGGCATTGTATGCAATGCATTTTGCTGTTGATTAACAGTAATTTGTGAAAAAAGAAAATGGAAAAATTTCTGACTACAGTAATTTATTGTAAAAATACTCTTTAATCCTGCATTTTTTTTTACAGTGCAGATACATTAAATTATATATTAACAGATCCAACCTTTAATGCATTAGTAAATGTTGATATTAACATTAACTGAGATTAATAAATGCTGTAAGTATTGTTTATTCTTAGTTCATGTTAACTAATGTTAACAAATGAAACCTTATTGTAAAGTGTTTCTGTTACAATTATTTATGAAAATATATAATGCATTATGATGTACATTATTACAATACATAAAGATTTTAAGTAAAGTGTTACCAATAGCTTTTTAAATGACTGCTAAGGATGTAATTATATTAAAATTCTGGCAATAATTGATATGGCTGCTAACCAATAAGTGGCCAATATTAGAACTCTACTTATAGCCTTCTATTTTTTGTCTAAAAAAATACTGAAAAATAAAACCTATTATTTTAAATGCTACAAGTGAAATTTGGCGTCATAATGTAACAGCACGAAAAATCGATATTCATGTTAAGATTAACTAAAGATTACATTTAACTATTAATAAATGATTAGTGTTTTTCAGTGAACTAACTATAAAAGCAATCTAAATGTAAAAATAGGCCAAGTTTGTGCGAAATTATATATCCGCGTATAATACTATATATATATATATCCAATATCAACCATATAAATAGTAACTTAAATGAATACATGTTAAGGCTATTAACAGGTTCTCTATAAAAAACACAGCAAATTTCTCCTGGTTTCCATCTTTCCTTGTCTGAAGTTCTTCTGCTGACCTTTATTCTCAACGCTCTTCCTTATAGGGTGTTCAGTGAGCTTAACAAATTACTTTATACATTTAAATTGTATATTTTTGTGAATTTTTTTTCTTTTCTTTTCTTTTACTGCTATTGTATTTTCTGCTGGTATTGAATAGACCACCATTAAACACACAAATGTGTGGCGATGTGGTGAACAGAGTGTTTTAGGGGATGGTATATCCTCTATTATCTCACAGTACCAGTATACCATGAGTGTGTGAGAGAATGTGTTTACCAAGTCATTTTGATTTGGTATTGCAGTTTCGTTGCTTTTGGCTGCAGCGATAATGGATCAAGGTCAGCTGAATTGATTTCAGGTGAAGAAATGAAAGATATTAGAAGAGATTTCTTGTATTTTAAATACAGAAACTGTTTTACAAAACACAGTTTACAAGATGTAGCTTTAGACAACGTTTAGAAAATTTGACTGAACCTCAATTTCAAAAGAGTAATCTATACACAGAGCTGTGTGGTAACTGATTACATATAATCTGGATTACGTAATCACACTCCCAAAATTAAGTGCTCGCAATTAGATTATATAAAAAAAATGAGTAAATAGACTACGGTTACTTTTCTATTGATTCTATGATTACATGCCATTTTGTCAGCTGAACCTTTTTGCCCTAATATATTTATTTCAGTTACCCCTAGATATTTTAAGTTATGTCAATAATACAATTTAGACAATAATTATAAATAAATAAATAATAAAATGTTATAATAATAATAAATAAATAAATAAATAAATAGCAGTTCAAGGTTCTCTGATGTCAGTTAATGGTCACACTACATGCAGGTAAACAAATATTTTTTAAATATTTTTTCAGCAATGTTTTATTTAGATTTTTTTTAAATTGTATGACTTAATTACTTGATAGCTTTTCATTAAACTCACAAACCCCCTGCAGTTCCTTCTTGAACCCCAGTATGGGAAACCCTAATGTTGTTGTTGGTAACTAAGAAAGAAATATATTATCTTTTCTCTTTTTTATATATTGATGTTATCCTATTATCCTATTCAAATCATTGTGATAAACGAGTCAGGTCAAAAGTAATCAAAAAGTAATGTAATCTATAATGAGTAATCTAGATAACATTACTAACTAAAAATGTTGTCACGTAATTTGAAATCAGTAACCGATTTGTAAGTAATCTACGCAGCACTGCTAATGAGGCATCTATGAATTTATATCTATGAAGAAGCTGTCCACACTGGACGCGACAAAGCGAGTGTTGCGAATCCATTTGTCCTTCGTATCAAATTTAAGTACGTCAGAAATAGAACGGGGGCGGGGCATCAGTTTACCGTCCGGAGTCGCATTGCTCCGCGTCACGTCCAGTGTAGACAGCTTCACTTATTATAATGGGTTTTATTCGCTTTTTCACATCTTTAAGATGAGCTGTCAAAATTAACATTCTTTATAACTGACATTATTCTGAACCTTTTAATAACAGAGGCCTTACATTTAGATCCTCTGTTATTTTGTTTTTGTTTTGCTTTTTTTGATGCACATGGCAAGTTTTTATTAACTCGTGTTTTAGTATTCTTGTGAATTCATTCATTATTTCAGCTTTTGGAGCTGCTGGCCAGTCCGTTAAGCTGTCTTTGTCAATTTTGGTGTGGCGTTGTCATCAAATTAATGAAAATATCATTTCGGTGTGTTTAAATTCAGTGACAAGTTTACTTAAAGGTATTTTTTTTAAATAATAAAAAAATAATAAATATCTGAAATACATATTACGACAAGGTAAATATGTGAATATGTTTTTGTTTGGTATGTGCTATATGTTGGTTTTGTTTGTAATCAGAAGTCAGTTGATGTCATAAGATGACATTGAATGTTCCTGTAATGCCATTATTTAATCATAAGCAATCACTGTTTTACGAGCTACACTTGATAAATGATGAGACTGACGTGAGGACAACGTTATGTTAAAATGGTTAGAAGTATGTGTGAAGATGGACGGGCGACGTATTGGATGAGAATACGCATTATAGCGTATTAGAAAGAATAAAGACTGAGATTCAAAACAAAGGGATGCAAAAAGGGAGAAATGTTCTCTGGTTTGAAGTTACAGGAAAAATAAAAATTGTACTTGAAATCAGCATTTTGTTGTTGTTGTTTCCATTTCTTTGTTTCCTTTTCCTACTTGTCCAATAAACATGCACTTTTCCAAAGACATAACTACATTTTGTTTTAATTATAGAAGTAAGTAATTTGCTAAATGTTACATTGAGTGCACTGTAAAAAAAAACTTACATTAAGTTAAATCAATTTGGATGTCATTTCAGCTTAAATTATATTAAACTGATTAAAAAAATCTTGTAAAACTTTTTAAAGGATAAAATTTAGTTTAAAAACATTTGTTATCATAACTTATTGATCATATATTTTTTTGTACAGTGTGCTGAAGAAGGGAGTGGTTTATACTAGAGCCCATATCAGTTGTTACAATGGCATTTAAAGAATGAGTCCTGCAAACCAGCTGTACAAAGTATTTTTTACCATATTAAGAGCTCCACGTTAAGCTCATTGACAGAAATCTATTTGTAATCCTCTGTAAAGTGCTTATCGGGAGAATTAATATAGGAAGCAACAAATCCATATGCTAATATGTGTTGCAAAGTGCTAATGTGAAAGGTGATAGTCTGGCAGTTTAAAGTCTCACACATTCCTATGCAGCAATGGGAATGTAAACTTCCATATTAGCTGTAACTCTACTCTCAGGTGACATGAGCTCTGAATCAAGACTAACATCTGTTTTATCATTTTAATTCTCATGATCTTATCACTGCATTTCCGTGAATGATGTGTAAATAACTTTTTTGTGCTGACGCTATGACATTGTCAAAGACCATATAATGAACTAAACATTTTGTTAACGTTACTGGAAGAACGTTTGCTCATATTTCGAGAAAACGTTTGTCAATGTTCTGAGAATGTATGTCCAGGCAAAGTTTACGGTCAGTTTTGTGTGCCTTTTTTCTGCCAGTGCTGCATTAAAGGCACTGTTACCATGTAATGTGCATGGCAGAATATTTCAGTTGACCACCTGTGCATGAAACATAATATGGTGTTACATTATATGTTGGGAGGCCGGTATTTTGCCAGCCATGCTGTCAGACATACATCATATTTAGTGTTTAAGTAAATAACAAAATAGAAAAAAATATTTGCATAATAAACACATATTGTTATGGTTTCAACATCAACCCAGTTTTTGTAATAATTCATTATTCTTAGAATTGTAAAGGAGACATTTTTAGTACTAGCATTTGCCTTTGAAAATGTATAGGCTCATAGTTTAACAATATATATGCATATCTCAATGTTAAACTTCCTAGTTTAAGTGTACGTTTATTGGTGATTCTGCAACTACGGGCACTTTTAAGTCCCAGCAGTGAAATTTTAGATTTATGTTAAAATTTGTCATTTGATGTTTCATAAATATATTCACAGTGCCATTACACACATTGACAAAAATATAATTACTGATTAATGTGATTAAATATAATATTATGAAGCATTTATAGCTCAAAACACCATTTTTGTTAATGTCCCACACCTGTGGTCTCAATGTTGAGATACATAAAATAAGCTAATTTAATTACAATTTGACATTATTTCAAATGGAATTGTTTAATATACAGATTCATTTACAGTATCTTAAAATTCTTTGTATTATTAATTGATAATTTTTATGATTTTTTTAACTAAATGTGCCTGTCCCACACTTTTGAGTCCTTACCGCAACAATGAAAAAAAGCTTTTGTTATGAAATTTTATCGAACACAAACAAGTCTAGTTTCTATTGAAACAGAAATTATCACTTGAGCACATTGCTGACAGACTGGGCCACCACACTACCTCACTCACAAGATACCAAAAAAATAAGGTAAACATCATCTTTTCTGCTCTAGTATTTATTGTGCGTCCTTACCATTCAGCTTAATAATTGTGTATTTTTAACTACATTTTAAAAATAAATGTATTTTACTGTTAAATTCATGTATATTAAGATGCTAAGAGTCAAAACTAATGTGGTAGGCCTTGCTAGCTGCCAATTAGCTAAAATATTAGGAAAAATGTCATTTCCGCAACATGTCTTTACCGCAGCAAATGTAGGTGTTGCGGTAAAGACCTTGTGTTGCGGTAGAGACAGATTCAAGGTTTACTGTATATTAAATTACAAATATTCTGTATATTATTAGTACTGAAGTATATATTAGTATTTATATTAGTATATATATATAAACATGCCATTTTTTAACCCTAGATTTTAACATCGTGTCCTTACCGCCACAAGATGTCATTACCGCAGCACTGCTCTATTTTAAATTTTTTCACATTTTCATTTGCAAAAAAGTATTTTTACACTTAAGCTGAGATGATTAACACATTGAAATTGCAACATCTGTCATAAAAAGTTAAATATGTTATCTTTTGTGTGTATGGAAACAATTGACATCTAAGTTTACTGTACATTTTTTACATGGCATAGAAAAAAACATGAAATTCCCTATTTTGTATATAATTTTTTTATATCAGTATTTACAAAATTGCATCAAATTTGAAAAAGCTATTTAAATATATAATTTTTTTATAGAAATTACTAAAGAAAAATGTAAAAAATTAACGTTATTGTAACGTTGCGGTAAGGACACTTTTTAAGAAGATGACCCGAAAAACATAAAAAATAAACATGTTCCAGATTAAAATCTTAATGACTACATTCTATTTTGTGTAAATTTTTATATGTATTACAGACTGTGATGGTTAAAATTTAAATTCATGGAGGTTGATTTTTTTAAAATTGGGATTGTCAAAAGTGCCCAGCAGAATCACCCTTATATAGAATATACAAATTATGATGACTACATATGGCAGATTCAAGATCATTCTTACACATCCAGAAACACGTGAAAAAAGACTACAGAGTTAAAAAAAAACTAACTATTAAGCATATACAAAGGTCAATACACATGTAGACAACTCACAACAGATGTTATCAACCTAGGCTCATTACAGAGATTTCTCATGCCTGAATGTCTTCACTTGCCCTCACCAACATGGCGAACTGTGGTCGTTCCCACGCTGAAAGAGTCGCATTTAAATGACGCAGCATACACCGCATGATGACAGCCTTACTGCAAAGACAGCAATTTAGAGGTAGTTTTTCTCTTTTAAGTTAATTATCACTATTATATTGTCCGTTTTATAAGGTATGTCGGCATGCTTGTTTTATGGTCCCCTTGATGTTTTGCATCATTTTGACAGTCAGACTCTGAATACATCTGATGTGTATCGTACGACGTAGATATCTTAAGTTAACATGTATTGCATTTCAAATAATATGGAAGTCATAGGCTGCCTTTATACATTAAAATAACTGTCAGAGCTCATGATAACACAGGCAAAAGTGACTTAAAGGTTGTATGTTGCCGTCTTTGAAAGCTTTTCTAGGAATCATAGTCGCGGATACGGTCGGTAACCACTGTTGTGTCTAAATTTTAACAGATTTTGTTACATGTTTGTGTGTGTGTGTGTGTATCATTTGTTTGAGTACTGCTTGGGATTCCGAATCATCTCAGTGAATCAGCAGTTTTGAATCAGTTCATTTAAAAGATTCGCTCACGGTTTCGACCAGTGGCCCTTTCAACTCATTGAACCATTCTCTTAAAACATCTTATTATCCTTTATTAAAATAGTCATACATAAGGCTCCAGCAAGTATTTACGCAACATATTTGACATTTTTCTTTTTATCAAATTATCTTTTTCAAGCCCAAATAAATTATGAATTTCAACTACATCCTTATGAATTTTTAATTGATTGTTCTGTCATTTTTACACCTTTCTATTGTAGATATCCATATCTGTTGTATTTACAAAAACAATCTCTCAACAATTTTTGCTACTCCAGGATTTTCAGATTAAATGCCCACCAATATGGCCAATGCGCCTGCAGTGCAGGAGAGGAGCCATGAATGTGCTAACAATGAAAATGAATCTACAAAGGATGAAAATGAGACCGTACAGACTGGAGAAACTGAAACACTGTCTAAAAGACAAAGAAAGAAACTTCTTAAGAGTCAACAATGGGAAGAACAGAGAGAACTTCGCAAGTAAGCAGTGTTATTTTAGTATTATTTATGTACCCTTATAGTTTTTATTCATATTCTGAATGGGGATTCATTTTAATTTAGTGTTTGTGAAATAATACAGTTAATTATTTCAGTTAGTATTAGTATTATATGGCATTTCTAAAAATAAAAAAATAAAAAGTTTTTATGCAAGTAACCATTCAAAATGATGAAACAAGACAAAACTGTTTGCTCTACTAATACATGGTCAAAGGCAGCTCAATCTTAATGAGTGATATTCTATCAGTTTGGGTATGTTTCACATCAGCAAATAAGTGTAAAAACAATATGCTTTCTAAATAAAACAACTATAAGTTTCAATAGTTCAGTGTAACGTACCTGCTAGTTGCAAAGCTTAATCATTAAACACTATATATCTTTATATTAATGTACAGACAGAAGCGGAAAGAGAGAAAACAGCAGAGGAAACTGGAGAGACAAGCGCAGGCTGACGACGGAGTGGAGTGGACGGGGAAGAAGCGTTTGCGCAGGTCGGCAGAGCCCAGCTCTCTCAGACTGCTCATAGACTGCAGCTTTGATAACCTCATGCTGCTCAAGGTAACCAACAACTTCAGCGAAAGGCATCCTACAACTTCATTTGCTTACTTCCATAATGCTATCTTGCTGTTGCACTAAAAAAATCTTGTTGAAAGGTACTTTAAAGAACCTAATTTAATTTATGTCCTATTGTGTAGGATGTAAAGAAACTTCACAAGCAGATTCAGAGGTGCTATGCTGAGAACAGACGCACCCTCCATCCTGTACAGGCATGTTTCCTTCATATATACACTATACACCATGTGTGTGTGCGTGTGTGTGTGTGTGTGTGTGTGTGTGTGTATGTATATATATAATTCAACAGCCTTTTAATTTTCACAGTTTTACCTTACAAGTCATGGTGGTCAGTTGAAGCAAATCATGGATGAAATTAACAAAGGCTGGGTCAACTGGAAGGTAAGATGTGAAATGACACTACTTGTAATAAATATTACAGTTATTTATTTTGTTCACACTTTTGTAAAGTCATCTGACAGAATGTTATTTGCTGTTGCAAAACTGATGTTTGCTGCAGACATCTTAGCAATATAATAAACATTTTAAAATAAATACAATTTAAATGATTTTTTATATAAACAAATAATATAAACCTTTTTGGCTTGTGTTTGCAAAATACATACCTGCAACAGGCCATATACTGTTGTAAGGCCGTCTAACTCGATCCAATGGCGGTATTCGAATTAGCGGTGAAGGAACTTAGCGGTGAAGTTCCGTCTTTTCTCATGGCAAAGGGATTTTTGATTAAATACAATACATTTTCTCAAAAGTATTTTCTCGTTATTTCATCTGACTCCATAAATGAAAAAGGTTTTAATGATATCTGTGCATCATTAAATTTGAGCGAATGTTGTACTAATCTTTTAAACTCTTGAATGAAATTAATGTCAATTAGAATAATCAAATATCACAATTTAATATGTCTGGTAAATGTATCATTACAATTCCATAATCAATTTAAAGGTAATCAATACAAAACATCAAATGCTCTAGAACAAAGAGGAAAAAGTTTACCCGACAAAGACATACATGAGTGCTGAGTCTCGGCGTCCCTCAGCATTCACGGGCTGATCTGAGATACAGAAAGGCCCCGAGCTCTCGCTGCGTTTCATTATATACCCAGACCTCATTTCAAATCTAAACATCATCCACAGTGGAAATGTACCTGTAAGTCACCATTTGCTAGCAGTGGAAAATTAGCATTCAGTCAAATGGTCAGAAGGTGTTAACTCAAAGACACACCCTCCAGTGTGGAAGATATTTCTAAGAACTTTATTACCTTTTGGTTTACTTCTTTGGGAATGAGACATTTGTACCAGTCGCACCGAGACATTTCAAATAATAGCAAACATGTATAAAACTCGATGATAATCATTCACATTAAACCATTTAGATTCTTGTGTGAGTTTGGGAGATCTCTGCCAGGATGAAGAATGGGGGAGAGAAATGCAGATTAGGATGAGGGAGGTGAGACCTTCGTCTCAATAGTGGATGAGGGGGAGTTCAAATGTTAATTTCCTTTGTTTTCTCAGAGAGTGGCCCTCTCTTAAAGTCCTTCCAGTTTTTCAGTCTTACACTGTAAAGCCCTATTCAGACAGGACTAGTTTTCTAAATGATGTTTGATTACAATTCTTGTCGAAGTCTGTGATCTCATGTACCGATTCAGGTGAGACTAACATCTGTGTGTTTTCTAGACATGGGCGTTACAGAAGCTCATCTGCTGTGCTTGCGTGTATCATATATAATAAATGTCTTTAATTAATTACTTATTGATGTAACTTAAATTTATTATTCAAACCCTATTTAAATAAACTTCACATGATTATATAGAAGTGGATGTTTATAATAAACCCACAAAAGTGAGCAGAGTCATCTAGACCGGTATCTTACCTGACACTGATATTAAAATATCTTCACAGTTTCCACAATTGGGCTCTATTTATTAATTGTATTATTTTATTGTTTCGTCAGATACCAATGTTATTGAAATGAAAGAATGCGAAAGATTGTTGTGCAAACAATAGCTCAGGTTGGTCAAAAAAAAAACACATGAGGAGAAGCTTTATGATAATACAACAAAAGCAAATAACAATTTGCATTCAGACGGGGTTAGATATCTCAGATGACCGAAGTTTGTCAAAAACAGTAGGTGATTTTACCTGGAATTTTTATTGAGGTTGTCTGAGAAAAACACAGACATGGCAGATTCGGACTGGATTAAAATCACAAAGCCCACCTGTGAAACACAAATTTCCAAACGTCCTACATGAAAACTCTCACGCAAATAGTGATTTTTTTCCATGCTCAACTCTTCTGTGGTCTTGTGTTGACAGTCTTTTGTATATTTTTAAACCCACCTGTCACCCACACAAGAAAACTCATTAATTAGCAACAAGCGCACAGCCATCTTTAGAATATTGTGTTTGCACTTCCATTTTTGCGATAGCTCTGTCTGTATATTTCTGTCATCGCTGTCGAAGAGTAATTAGCTGGTGAAGTGGATTTACTTATTATAGAGTTAACGAAAGTGATCTTGAGCATTGTAATATTTGAAGCGGATATCGTAACAAATGTCAGTAGAACGGGAAGATTTTAAAACGAGCAGTTCATTCATAAATCCGTAAGATCTTTCATTCATGCTGTCATGGGAATATAAACCGACACACAACAAGCGCAGCGCTGAAAAGGGGCGGGGCTACATACGGCCTTTATGAGTAGATTTGATGTATGAATGTTGGATAATAGAAAGCGACTCCTTTAACAAGTGGAAATTTAAATGTGGTGCAGGATGTCCATGTCAAGCCTGAAGCGTTTCATGAAATCCTGAGCAAGGACGACCTTGTCTACCTCACGTCCGATTCACCCAATGTGCTGGAAGAGCTGGATGAAGCCAAAGCCTATGTTATTGGAGGTCTGGTGGACCACAACCACCATAAGGTGAGTGGCTTGTTACAGTTAGAACTGAAAAAGGAATATTCTCCTTAAGTCAGTGAAATGATTATTTGTGTAAAGTACATGGGACTGTTTTATCTCACTTAAGTCACAGAAAGTAATTTGACAGGCCCTGCATGCAAGGAGATTTTATTCTGAGATGAGTATAGGTATGAGTAACTTGTCATAAGGTTTAATTTTTTTTTTTACCTTGAAGTCATTACAATCTCTTGGTTTTGGGGAATTCAAATGCTTTATTACAGGGAATCACATTTGGTCGAGCCCAAGAGCTTGGCATTGCTCATGCTCAGCTTCCGCTGGGCAGTTTCGTCAAGATGAATAGCCGCAAGGTGCTGGCGGTCAATCATGGTGAGATTCCCTTTCTTACATTCTCTTTAGGCCCCGTTTACACCTGGTATTAAGATGCGTTTCGGTCGATCGGATCACAAGTAGACGAGGGAGACACATTCCCGTTTACACCTGGTGTTTTAATCTGTCTCTTTGTCCACTTTCAAACACTTCTGTCCTGATTTTTTCGAGGAGAAGGTCTATGAATGTGCTTTTTTTAGATCTTTCAATCTAATGGATGATATAAACTCACGCAATTTACATATGAGCGCGAAAGGAGACGACAAAGAAACATTCGGAGAGCAGCAGCTTTCATTTCTGCTCTGACAGCCTCAAGACCAGCCGAAGACTGTGAGTGTGTGTGTTAGAAATCAGGAATGATGAGAGAACATTGTGCTTGGTACATTTTTTTTTTTGTCTTCAAACCAAACTTGGGTCTTCAGCCAAAGTTTAAATCCCGTCTGGCTAGCTCGCTTCTCATAATATTTACACATTAGGTCGGTAGACGGAGAGTAGGCGGTCTTTTGTGGCTGTGTGAACACATTCGACCACATGAGAATTTACACTACGAAAGCAATCCGGTCAAATGCATTTTCAATTACCTCTGGAATTTTACCATTTTAGACGCCGTTTACACCTGTATTTAGCGTCGACCACTTGTGATCGGATTGACGAAAACACTTCTTAATGCCAGGTGTAAAGAGGTATCCATTCAAATGACACTTCTGTATTGTATGGAGGTTTCTGCCACCAAAGAAATAAGTAATTGTGTCTTTATCTCAGAAATCTGAATTTTTTTCTTGCAATTCAGACATTAAACTCAATTGAGAGTTTATATCCTGCAATTCTGACTTTTTTCCCCTCAGAATTGTAAGATATAAACTGGAAAATTGCAAGTTATAAAGTTAGAATTGTGAGATTTTCTCAGAACTGAGATAAAAACGGTAAAGTCCTTATTGTCAGAATTGTTAAAAAAATTATTCTGCGGTGAAAACCTCCATAGTTACATACTACTTTTAAGTTTCCTGCTGCGAATTAAACAATCATTTTCCCTCTTGCTGCAGTTTTTGAGATCATCCTAGCATTCCTGGAGAAACGAGACTGGCAGGAAGCTTTCTTTACGGTTTTGCCTCAGAGGAAGGGAGCTGTGCCAGTGGGCCAAGAGGACAAGCTGGGAGAGGGCAATGATGAGGAAGACTCGGATGAAGACTCAGACACAGAACAGACAACCTCAGAAAAGGGAACGGACTCAAAGGACCAATCAGATAGCAGACAAGAAGAGCACAAACCTCTGCTAAACCAATCAGATTCCAGCGAGCGAAACACAGCATAGAGAGACGTAACATTTTTATGCCATTTCATATATTTTTTTGATAATTTTTAACTTTTTGTTTTTCTGATGTTTTTCCTTTTAGTTTAACAAAATCTCAATTTGAGGTTTTAGATGCTTTCTGCAAATGTTTGGACTTGAAGGTGTTTTTTGTTGAAATATATTTCATGAAGAAAAACTAAAATAAGAAAGTACCTCTTTTCCATTAAAAAACAAGCAACAAACAATGATGTGTAGATATTGTGAAAAGAAATAAACAATTACAATATTACTTGTTTTAGAATAATGAGCCTTTTATTCATTGTAAACATTTAATACTTTTGACCAGATGATGTAGAGAAGTGTAGATTTGCTTGGTTATCTTAAATCGCATTCCTATAATGAAAAGGATAAAAATGACTAAATATTTTTTTGATTATCTGAGAAACAGAATCTGCGTATTAGCTGTTTTTGCTGTTCTGCCACGGTGGGATTTGTACCTGTGGGCCAAGAGAACGAGCTCGGACACGGCAAGCCTCAGATGTTAGCCACCCAATCCCAGAAAAGAAAAAAGACCAATCAGACAGCAAAAGGGAGGTACTGAAAACTCTGTTAAAACAGTCAGATTCCAGTGAGAGGAATATAACAGGTAGGGCGAAACTTGATATTCAGTCGTTTTTTGGCAGTTTTGTTCAGTTTAAATTGAATGAAATCTCACATGCAATTTGATACGAAATGTTCCTTTTTCAGTCTCAAACATTTCAAACGAAAATGTTTAGTTTAATTCTTAATACATATGAATGTAGTGATGGTCTACATACATACTATGTTTTATCTATTGTGAGTATTGTAATAATCTTCTTCAAAAAATGTATTTTAAGATTATATGAGTTAATCAGTGTTGGGGAAAGTTACTTTTTAAAGGAATGTGTTAAATATTGTGTCACTCCCTAAAAAGTAACGGATTGCATTACTTTTCATTTTTCATGGAAAGTAATCGGTTACATAAAATTTTTGTGTTACTTTTTCTCACCTGGACTGGGCTTTTCTTTTTAAATAATAATAATAATAAAAGTTCTACTTTTGGCAAATGTAAAGGGCCTTTTACAAAAGTGAAATGATAAACCCTCAGCCTGAAGGAAATGCAAATTAGAGGAAACAAACCTTTCAGCTGTTCTGTCGTTCTGGATCACAGAATTGACACATCGAAGGTCAGCAGCAAAGAAATTACTTAATAAAGTGAGATTAAATACAAAAAGTATATTTGTATTACTTAACATTTTTAATTGTTGCAGTTTTGCGTATTTTGAAGAGCACTGAATCTGTTTTTGTGCAAGTGAGATGACATGTCCACATGTTGAGAGAAGTGTACAATAACCATCATGTTTACGCAGCGCACACAACACCTCTGCACTTAGTTCTCTCAACATGTGGACAGGAGAGCTGCCAGTCAATAGATGACAAAAAAGTAACTGATATTGTTGTAAATTTGAAAGTAATGCGTTACATGAAAAAAGTAATCTGATCACATTACTTCTAACACTGTAGCTAATAGACCTAAATATAGAGGACATTAATGTTGAGTTAAAATATTGATTATTGTGAATCACTCTAGTACATAAGTGTGTAAACATGCTTCTCAATTGTTGAAGCAATATTATTCTGTATTTGAAAACTACTCAAATTGACCCCTAGATGTCACTATAGACACACACTTGGTTTCATCAAATAACTATATATATATATACTATGTAACTATATTATAAGCTTAGTTTAATTAAACAAAAAGAAAAAATGAAATCATATTAGATTTAATAGAAACATCTCTTACAATTCTTGACTCAGTTTGGTTTTATCTCTGTAATTCTTTTCACAATAAATCTTGATTTCTTTAAAAAAATTGCTGATATTTTTTTTCATTAAATAACTGTTTCACAATATTGACACATCACAGATAGAAAAACATTTTATGGTATTATGAATGTGTTAATAAACTTTGAATTAATTCAAATTAAATTAAAGAGACAGCATCAATGAAACGTGTTGACATTTAGAGTACTTAATCTTATACATTCATAGTCCGATATGATAACCACAGTGTATTTTCTTTATGAGAGCTTTCTTTATCATAAATAACTATTTTTCCAACTTAAACCCTTGTTTGGAACGCTATTCCGTTGAACAGCGTAAAAGTGCCCGGGGCTTTAACTGTTTTCAGGAGGGAGAACAGGTTTACAGTTTTGGTGCTTGCTTTCCATCAGGACAGGAATGTAACCAGATACAGTGCATGACAGTTCAGGTTAGATTCAAGATAAATAACCATGTAGCCATTTAGGACACACTTGCAAAAATGAATCAGATATGCTGTCTAGTAGCTCATCCAGCAGGATCTGATTTGATTCCTAAAATCTTATTGGATACTAAGAAAAACGAAGGTCTGGTTTACAGACAAGGTTTAGATCAAAGCAGAATTAAGCCTTAGTTAATTAGGACATTTAAGTAGGTTTTATAAACGTGCCTTAGAAAAACATTACAGGTGTGCATCTTGAGACAAAACAATGGCACTGACATATTTTAAGATATGCCTGTGCAAGTTGCTTTCAGTTGAAACAGCTCAAACATGCATTTTAGTCCAGGATAGGCTTAAACCTTGCCTGTAAAATCAGGGGTAAATGTTTTAGAGCAATACTGAACCTATAAACGGGCATTAAGGGAAAAAACTATTATATGTTCTGAAAGATCTTGTATTAGACAGTTTTCAATATGATCAATATTTATTTTGAAATAATTGTTTTAAGCATTATATATTTATATAAAAAAACGGCATAGGACTGGTGTCTGTCATTGGTCTTTTTCAGACTAAACTGTTTATCACAAAACATTAGGGCAATAATCTCCAGATATCCACGTGAGCTCGACTATTAAAGATCCCAAGCGATTAAGCAATTAGAGAATATTAAACCAGCTAGATTGAATCATCCGATTGGGAAGAAACACCCGGATTAAAAACTGGAAAGTTGAGTTGCGCGTAAGAACATGTGCGCGACTGCGCAATGCAGAACTGCCTTTTTTAACAGGTGCCTTTCCCGACAGCTTTTCTCTGTCACAGCTATTTCACGCATTCTCAAACCGAACGCCAGAAGAAGAATGGAAATACTCAGTTTTTTCCCAACATGTCGTAGGTCTTAAAATAATACGAAAACACCTTAAACTGAAGTAAAAACTTTTCTTCGCTCCTTTGAGGATTTACGCATGGAGAAACGTTCTCTTTTATGGATATAATCCATAAACATTCTATTAATTGATATCGTTTCCTCTTTTTTTGTTTTTGTTTTGTTTTTTGTAGGCTACTTCAAATGATTTATTTGATATATCTCAGAAGCTAAGCACAGAGTGATTTTGTTTTTCTGCACTGGATCTCCACAACGTGATCTTCATAATATATGGGAGTCTCCTCTCCTCTTCTCCAACATCTATGATCGATTGGATTGATTGGGAATACAACTAGCTCTTGACAGGGACACTGTTTTGGTCTTTTAATAATGACCATCACATTGAGATCGCCAAACTGATAACTTGGGCTCAGGTGAAAGTCTGAACTGGAGGACGATGAAGACAGTTTCATATATTCTTGCTGCGATGATCTTCTGGAACTCAGGTGAGCCATTTCATAAGATATAACCTAATGAATACATTGCGGGTGCAACTGGAAATATTTTAAAACGTGTTGCAGGATTTGGAGTTAAACTTATTGGAATATAACTTCACAACACGTTACGGTTGTCTGATATTACTGGAATAACTGGTTCTTGTGACAAACTGAGCTGATTCAGTGTGACAGGCAGGCGCTCCCTGCTCACGCGCACACACACACACACACACACACACACACACACACACACACACTCAAACACTCAGAGTCTTAAGGAGTGTTTTCTGGGCTGATGAAGTTGTGAGAATAAGGGTGTGATGAATCTGAGGGTGTTGTCAACGTAACTTACATTTTTGAGTGTTTTCCCGGTGTGTATGAGCTATTCATGATATACAGGTGTGTGTGTGTGTGTGTGTGTGTGTGTGTGTGTGTGTGTGTGTGTGTGTGTGTGTGTATGTGTGTGTGTGTGTTAATTCAGGGTCACTGTGTCTGAGCATGTGAAACCTGATTAATACATTAACACCGTGTCTAAACCAGACGACAAAAGCAAAGAGAACCCATTAAAATAATGCTCTGGACGCGACGCGACGCGACACGACACGCCACGCCCGTTCTATTTCTGACGTATACTCAAGAACTCGCGCTACTTCTGATAGGAAGGACATTCATTTGCAATGGTCACTATGTATGCGTCAGTGTGGGCAGATTCTAGCGTCTGTATGACTTAAGACATTTTCCAGCATCACCATCCTTTGCTGGGCTTTGAACAACATTTAATTCATGAGTTATTGAGTTAACTCATTCATGAGTTATTGAGTTAACTCATTCATGAGTTATTGCCCTCTGATGTTAAGAGTTTAGGGTCAGGACCTTGAACAACATTCCAGTCAATCAATCATTTTGAGATTTGAGATCAATATTGTTTTTTATGATACTTTTGGTCATTATTTTCTGACATTCAGAACCAGACAGAATCCGTTTTTAATTGTTGTAAGGCGCTAATAATTTGTTTCTCTTGGCAAACAGTCCTATATTACCAATTTACCAACGTTTGGTAGATTTTGAGCTGTAAATAACAATAAACATAATATGTTTCTTATTCATACATAGACTAATATTATTTTAGGATCATTTTGGTGAATATTGTCTGTCATTATTTCTGTTTTTTGGACACAATATTGGCTAAATGGTCATTATACCCTTCGTTGTTGTTAATGGTATTATACATCAAGCATGCTACATTATTTTTTCATCTAGATGATTGCTACAGAATAATTGGCTGTTAAAAAAAATAAATGATAAAAGTAATTCAAAAATACATTAAATAGGCTACGTTACCAATGAATACCATTGTTATTTGTTATTCTTTAGAAATCCATTAAATCATATACTATATCGGTTGACCTAATATTTGAGAACCGATTACAGATTAATAAAGTGTTAATATTAGTAGAAATATCAGCAACACTTTAGATTTGGGAACACATTCATATTCACATTATGAGCCTAGTTGCTTATATGGCTGTTTATTAGTACAAAGCACATGCCTTATTCTGAATGACCATATTCTACATCCCTTAATCCTATCCCATACCTAAACTTAACAACTACCTAACTATTAATAAGCAGTAATTAGGAGTTTATTGAGGGGGGAAACTCCTAATTAATATGTGTTCCCTAATCTAAACTGTTACCAAATATCAGTCAATTAATTAGGTCTGATTTAAGGCTAGTATTAGGCAACACATAACAAACACTAAAGGATGCTAACTCAGAAACATGTCATGTTGTGTGTCACAGTGACAGAGGATGTCAACAAGCATATGTTGCGCGTATGGTCGGGTTGCGGAGAGATTGTGGTTAGGTCACATGTGAATTATGAGGAAGGAGCAACCTCAGCAGCAGGAGGGAGGTAAAGGTCAGTAAGCTGGGCTGAGTTGAGTGGGGGACGGAGGGGGGTGACTCTGGGACGCCATAGTCACTGTCGAGCCCTCTTGAGGTGTCGTGGGCTAGTCGACGAAACACTGAGGACGGAAAGTGCCCACTTGAAGACCCTAGAGATGACCCCTACTCTGCTCAATCCAGACGGTTGTCATGCTGATCCACTGGGGAGACCGCACTGTGGTTGCAGCCGTTGTGTGTGCTGACGCGCCAAATACACTGCAGCTATTAACACCAGACAGAACGAGATTCACATCACCATATGGAAAGAAGCGTAAATGGATGGAGAAGCATAGGTTACTGTAAAGATACGTCTTAGTTGGTGCTTATCTTGGCGAAAGCCGAGTACAAATCAGCATGAAGTTTTAACATCTACTCTCGTGTAATGGAAATCATTTTGTCTGGGAGGCTTTTGTCATTATGTTCATTGATGTAACCCTCTAGTCTTCGCAAACTGGACAATTGACTTTTGTGGCCTCATGGTCAAGGATATGGGCTACTGACACAAAGTTCAGTGACTCAGAAACTAAAGAATTAAAGGGATTACAGCCCAATCCCGGCCCTGAACTGAGAAGCTATTAAGAGTAGTGTTAAAGGTTGTATCAGCGATTTCAGGCCCCCAAAAAAACCCAAATATAAATGATCACATTCATCTAATCTTTCCTAACGATCCGCTAGCTGCCTGCCCCTTAAGCAGGCCGTCAAAAAACGCGTCTCTGTAGGCAGCCTAGGCTCTGAGATCTGCACACAAAAACAATTGGGTTCACCAACCACTCAAAACCAAAATACATAGTGTTCCAACCAATCACCGACAGGGGTGGTTGTGAGGTTTTGCGCTCGGCTGCACGCGAAGTCTGAGCTGAAGAAGAAGCCAGCGTCTTTCAAAAGCCTTCCCGATAACTATTCGTGTCTTGGAATAAACACGATGGTATTCCCTCACCCTAATCCTCCTCCTCCTCTTGGGGATTGACTCAGGCATGTTCAATTTCTCTTGTTCGTTGATAGATTCGCGTGCAGCCGTGCACGAGCGCAAAACCTCACAACACCATCAATTTGGCTTTTGTATTTAAATGTAAAATTAGCTTGTAAGTAGTTCAGCTTATATTCACTCAGCTTTGGATGTTCTTTGGATATTTGTTGAATTGAGTGTTTGCTTGTGCTTGTCTGCCAGCCAAAAGTAATTAGCCCTGAGACACATAACGAGTTGAACAGCATATCTACCTCTGGTCCACACTCTTCCAGACATCTGCCTCTCTCTCACCCCTCTTCCTTTCTCTTATTTTCTTATCCATATCGATTCCCATGTCTGCTTCTCCTCTCTGTTCCCTGTGCCAGTTCAATAGTGTTAAAAAAAAATGAAAGGTTCATGTTACCACCGTATTGAAGGTAACGGATGACCTCAGCCAATGTGGCCCAGCTTGCCTTTTACTGCAGGTATGTTTCATGCAGGTATATATCTATTAGAGGTGTTATTTCTATTCTTTTTAAAGCCTTACTTGAACCGCATTAAGCTGTATGATAAATGGCAAATCATTTTTTGGTCTAGCCCTTTAAGCCCAGGATGTGATGTCACAGCTATGAGTGCTACAAGGAACTTGCTGTGGTGAATCTTTCTCAACATTAAATGCAACACAGAGCAATACATTGTAATACAACATGCAATATCATAATAATTCATTTAAGTACATAGTTTTACAGCTGAACGTCTATTTCGGGAATGTTGTCTCAGTTAACAAAACTGCCAGGGGGAGGAAACTGAACTTCAAAAAGTATATCATATAGTGTGACGTATAATATATATGTCTACTGGCTACTTTATTAGGTACACCTTACTAGTAGCGGGTTGGACCCACGTTTGCTTTCAGAACTGCCTTATTTCTTCATGGCACAGATTCAACGAGGTGCTGGAAACATTCCTCTGAGATTTCGGTATATGTTGACATGAACGCAGTTACTGCAGGTTTATCGGATGAACATCAGTTATGGGAATCTCCCGTTCCACCACATCCCAAAGCTGCTCAATTGAGATCTAGTGAATGTAAAGGTCATTTGAGTTTAGTGAAGTCATTGTCATGTTCAAGACACCAGTTTGATTTGCTGGAATAGCCATCAGAAGATATGTAAACTGTGGTCATATAGGGATGGACATGATCAGCAATAATACTCAGGTAGGCTGTGGCGTTTGTGATGCTCAATTGGTCTCCAAAAGTGTGCCAAGAAAATATCCTCCACATCATCACTTAACCGTTACCAGCCTGAACCATTGATACAAGGCAGGATGATCCTCGCTTTCGTGTTGTTTACGCCAAATTCTGACCCTACCATCTGAATGTCGCAGCAGAAATCCAGACTCATGAGACCAGGCAACGCTTTTCCAATCTTTAATTGTCCAGTTTTAGAGAGCCTGTGTGAATTGTAGCCTCAGTTTCTGTTCTCAGCTGACAGGAGTG
Source organism: Siphateles boraxobius (assembly GCF_051911475.1). Classification (NCBI taxonomy): domain Eukaryota; kingdom Metazoa; phylum Chordata; class Actinopteri; order Cypriniformes; family Leuciscidae; genus Siphateles; species Siphateles boraxobius. The sequence goes on from NW_027508734.1 coordinate 9,670,998, forward strand.
TCACCGGTGTGTGTTTTCTGCTGCTGTTGCTCGTCTGCTTCAAGGTTCGACGTGCTGTGTGTTCAGAGATGCTCTTCTGAAACCTCCGTTGTAACGAGTGATTATTTGAGTAACTGTTGAACCAGTCTGGTCATTCACCTCTGACCCCTGACATCAACAAGGCATTTTCCCCACAGAACTGCTGCTCACAGGATATCTTCTCTTTCTCAGACCATTCTCTGTTAACCCTAGAGATGGTTGTGTGTGAAAATCCCAGTGGATCAGCAGTTTCTGAAATACTCAGACCAGCCCGTCTGGCACTAACAACCATGCCATGTTCAAAGTCACTTAAATCACCTTTCTTCCCCATTCTTCAGCGGATCGTGTTGACCTAGGCCGATTCCGAAATCGCCCCCTGTGCCCTCAAATAGGGCGTTATTTGAGGGGACAGCCATTTGTAGTGGTGTCCGAAACCATAGTGGACGTTATTGAGTGCACTTTTTCAATCCCACATTGCACTGCAATAATGAGTGTACAACCGATGTACCCTCAGCGGCGGTATGAATTCGCTCACTCCTTTTCATTCACTCCTTCAAGTGAACACTATTAGTGGACTATTGTAGGAATAGTGAATGAGGGTTTAGTGGACGCTTTCGGATTCAGCCCATGTGTACTTGCTCTGAGCCGCCGCCATGTGATTGGCTGATTAGAAATTTGCTTTAATGAGCACTTGGGCAGGTGTAGCTAATAAAGCGGCCTGTCTGTGTGTGTGTATCACATAATATTACAAAAATAATATATAATAGAAAATAGAAAAATATAATCACTGCTGTTCCAACAAATCTTGCACTGTTTATGGTTAAAACATAAATAAATATAGCTAATTCAAATGATGTGCTTTCCATCCAAAGTATAATTATATATAATATGTTTATCAAACATCTTCCAACATGGGTCATCCAATTGTATTTGTTTCTTTTATTATATTGCTGTTGGCAGAATTGTTAAAGCACCTGCTCATGTCTATCTTCCTCTCTTTTAGCAGCCTGTGTAAGTGGAGAACAAGAACGCTTTCTTGAGCCCTCGAAGAACCCCTGGGTTCTGCAGTCTTTGGGAGAGGAGGAAACACGTTTACCCTGTCGATTCAACGTGTCGGACAGTGAGACTCGGGTTGTGCAGGTGACGTGGATTCGACTGAACTCAAATGGAGCTGAAGAACAGATTATCACTGTTCATTTCAGTGAAGGACAGACAGGTAAAACTATCTCTTTTTTGTCTTTTACATCACAGATATCAAAACTTAAATTGTTAGACTTTTTTGTAACAATTCATAGACCCTTTCCTTTTACTAATATCATTATCACCAAAGAAAACTTTTTTTCTAAATATCTTTTTTCATTCAAATTACAATGGTGCATCAGGGTGTTCATGAGTTACTTGTTTCAAAATATGACAATACATTTAAAAGTTTACTCTGAGAGCAATTCAATTACAATTCAAGTAATATATCTCTCTACACTCTTAAAGATAAAGATTCTTTATTGGCATTTTTTGTTTCCATGAAGAATCTTCAACGTCCAAGGAATCTTTTCATTGCACAAAAGGTTTTTTATACTGGAAAAAAGGATTTCATTTATAAAATGTTCTTCAGACTTAGAAAAAATGGTTGTTAAGAACTGTTCACTGAAAGGTTCTTTGGGGAACCAAAACATTTTTTTTAATGCCATCACTGCAAAAAAGTGTATTTTATTTCAGAGTCATTTCAAGAACTTATTTTGTCAAATAGCATTACAGTGTTAGCTCAGAATTTTTAACCAGCTCTGGTCTTCCTTGAATCCAATAATGTAACTATACCTGTACTGTATGATTCAGTAGCTACTTTCATTTCTGTACTCATCTTGCATTCATTTACATTGAATCATTAAGGAATTTTTTTCCCCTCACAATTCACTTTTGTAAAGAAACTTGAATTTTACAACAATTTATAATACAGGAGCCAACAGAGCAGAGTATTGATTCTTTCTTTGATGTAGGTGTGACAAAACCATCGCAAAACCAAATCTTACTGTCATATGGTGGATGTGACAAACACATTTAATTTCTCTTTCTATTTCTCTCTCACAGAAAACCCTGCATATACAGGGCGTGTGCGATTCGAGACCAACAACCCAATAGCAGACTCTGCTCTGATTATTATGCGCACAAGTTCTGCAGATGAGGGCAAATACACCTGCAAAGTTGCCACCTTCCCCTCTGGAAACTTTGAGACAGCGATTTCCCTCACAGTGTGGAGTAAGTACATTTAATCAGTGCTATGGGCAAACAAAAGACAACAAACTTTTGTCACGCAAAACTAAAAGTAATTAATTACTAGCTACTAATTACATCTTGTGTAATTAAAATTTTCACCAAAATTACATATTTAAAAGTATTTTCCTTGAAATAATTTCTTTGTGCTTTAAGCCCAACCTCAACGTAAAAAATAAAAAATCCATTAAAAAAAATTCTAGCATTTCGAGATTAAAGTCGTAATATTTTGAGAATAACGTCTAAATTAAGAGAATAGAGTCTTCCGTAGAAGTGTGTGTGTGTGTGTGTGTGTGTGTGTGTGTGTGTGTGTGTGTGTGTGTGTGTGTGTGTGTGTGTGTGTGTGTGTGTGTGTGTGTGTGTGTGTGTGTGTGTGTGTGTGTGTTTGTGTGTGTAAAGAAATGCGTTCTTGAAGTCGAAAGCCTCGGACATGGATCTAAACAAAATAGTAGCTTTTTACTTTTATTTGGGCTTTCAACGAAAGGACATTCTACAGGTGCTATCTACCAATATGCATGGTGTTGCCCATACATTGGGGTCTCCTTTTTTGTTGTTGCACCCCACCGCACAACATATTGAAGGCATAGCTAGCTAGATCCTTTGCTAATGACGTTTCGATCTTGCCGAATCAGGTACTCGAGATGGTTTAGACAAGTTTTAGAAGTGAGTGACGTCAGTGAGGAGACGTTGGTGACATCATCTGATATTCATGCATAGACGAGCACACAGACTCCGCCGGAGTACCACAATCCTGGTCCAATTTTTTATGTGGCACGTTGACTCGAAGCCTACGTGTTTTTGTGTTCGTCTATAGGCAACGCCATCTGAGCCGAGAACACTTATCATTCTGTATCCAATCATTTGGCCGGACCCCATGATTTCCTATATATGTCTCTGTGTAAACAACAAAAACGCCAATCTGTGAAAACGATGACGTCATACACATGCATATATAACGTGTTCAGTCTGTAGTGTTTCATCGCCATCTAATGGCCTGGCAGCAGAATACAGCGTTTTTAGTTGTTTTCGCGGATCCATGTGAATGGGGGTCGTTTTGACAATGGTGTCGTCTGTACGCGGAAAACTGAAAGGAAAAACTCAGTCTTAAGCATATCGTTGTAGTGTAAACGTACCCTTAGATTAGACAGAATTGATTTGAGTCGTATGTATATGCAGCAACCCTGCGGCAGTTAGAGATTAAGGATTTACCTTTGATTTTTTTTTAACATAACTCTTGTCATTTCATTCACCGTCCCTTTCAAATACCTAGACAACCCTCTAACCACAAGGCTGGCAATGCTTTTATGTATACAGTTACTGTTCTCAGAATAACACAGAAGTATTGTGTTTGTCAATGGAAGTGATGATGGAGGTATTAACATGAAAGTGTTCATTGTTGCTGCGATTATATGATCGTACAATAGATGCTGCTTTCTCCTTCGGAAGTATTGTTTATGATTGTGTTCAAGCACACTGTTAGAAACAGGGAAGCAAACTGGGATATTTTATACTTTTTAAAAATCAGACGCTGGTGAAATATCTGCTGTAATGTATAACAAAAGACACTGGAATGAAAACACAAAGAAAATATCTATCTATCTATCTATCTATCTATCTATCTATCTATCTATCTATCTATCTATCTATCTATCTATCTATCTATCTATCTATCTATCTATCTATCTATCTATCTATCTATCTATCTATCTATCATCCGTCCATCTCTATCTATCTATCTATCTATCTATCTATCTATCTATCTATCTATCTATCTATCTATCTATCTATCATCCGTCCATCTCTATCTATCTATCTATCTATCTATCTATCTATCTATCTATCTATCTATCTATCTATCTATCTATCTATCTATCTATCTATCTATCTATCTATCTATCTATCATCCGTCCATCTCTAACTATCTATCTATCTATCTATCTATCTATCTATCTATCTATCTATCTATCTATCTATCTATCTATCTATCTATCTATCTATCTATCTATCTATCTATCTATCATCCGTCCATCTCTATCTATCTATCTATCTATCTATCTATCTATCTATCTATCTATCTATCTATCTATCTATCTATCTATCTATCTATCTATCTATCTATCTATCTATCTATCTATCATCCGTCCATCTCTATCTATCTATCTATCTATCTATCTATCTATCTATCTATCTATCTATCTATCTATCTATCATCCGTCCATCTCTATCTATCTATCTATCTATCTATCTATCTATCTATCTATCTATCTATCTATCTATCTATCTATCTATCTATCTATCTATCTATCTATCTATCATCCGTCCATCTCTATATCTATCTATCTATCTATCTATCTATCTATCTATCTATCTATCTATCTATCTATCTATCTATCTATCTATCTATCCGTCCATCTCTAACTATCTATCTATCTATCTATCTATCTATCTATCTATCTATCTATCTATCTATCTATCTATCTATCTATCTATCTATCTATCATCCGTCCATATCTATCTATCTATCTATCTATCTATCTATCTATCTATCTATCTATCTATCTATCCATCTCTAACTATCTATCTATCTATCTATCTATCTATCTATCTATCTATCTATCTATCTATCTATCTATCTATCTATCTATCTATCTATCATCCGTCCATCTCTATCTATCTATCTATCTATCTATCTATCTATCTATCTATCTATCTATCTATCTATCTATCTATCTATCATCCGTCCATCTCTATCTATCTATCTATCTATCTATCTATCTATCTATCTATCTATCTATCTATCTATCTATCTATCTATCTATCTATCTATCTATCTATCTATCTATCTATCTATCATTTGCCATTTCTTATTTATTTGTCATTTTATTTCAAAGCCAAACCTATCACTTCCCTGGAAGATTACGTCCTGGTTGAGGGCCAGACATTCCGTCCAGCTGCAACATGCCGCTCGATGGCTAAGCCAATCGCAGGCCTCTCCTGGGACACGGATCTCTCGGGTCAGAGCCAGAACCTTAGTTTGGATGTTATGGTGTCCTCAATCCAGTTTTCCCTTCACCCTCTCCGTAACATGAACGGACGGAAGCTGGACTGTCTGGTCTGGCATCCATCTCAAAGCGGCCCCACGAGAATCTCCAATAAACTGACAGTGCACTGTAAGTCTTAATCTCTTACATTGTTCTGAAAATGTTCACTAGTGTAAATACTGAAACTACTGTATAATGGGAGAATCTTATAAAGAAATGCCTGGGTCATAAATCCATCTTTGAATCAAAACAGAAAAAAATGCATAAAGAATGCAAAAGAAAAATGCATAAAAATATCATTACATATACATTTTAGCCTATTTATGTGGCACTCTTTCCTCCTTGAATTTTTATTACTGTAATAAAAAAAAATCATAGTCTCATAAGACGCCAATGAAAATCATCCTGTTCAAACTCAAAACACTTTTAATTAAAATCAGCATACATTTAATAATTCAGTACTAATACTTCCATGTATACTTTCTATATTACTTCACAAATAAATTTACTTCTATACACAATTTTAAAACTTATATAATTTAATCTATAGTACTTTACAAATAAATGTACTTCTATACACAATTTTAAAATGCATATAATTTAATCATATTTTAATATCACTTTGAATTTAAATAAATTCCCCCAATAATAATTGTAAAAAGGAAGTTTTTAAAATGACAACTAAACTAAAAAGGAACTTTATTTCAAATATAATGTCTAATTTTTAAGAAATATTTTACTGACATTACTAAAAATTGTTCTTGATTTGATTTTTTATAGTATTCGTTAGTGCTGCTATTTATACAACATTTATTCATTTTGGCATTCCTTAAAAATTATTTTGATGTCCAATCACTTTTCACTTGCAGGTTATAAACACAAGCTGTGTATAGTACATTTACTTCAAAATAACTTTAATGTTGTCCTTACTGCAGAATGATTGATATACTGCTTCACACACCAATCTTTATTACATCACCGTCTGTATGTGACTCAGAATGATTGTGAATTTTACAATGTGAACCTAAAACTCCTTTCCTGTTTACTGCGCTTGTAAAATGTAAATATGATGAAACTTTCGTTTCACCTTTTTATGTCTACAGATGCAATTTCCTTTATATGCGTTTTGACCTGTGGACATCTGTTTATTGTCTTAATCGATACTATGACAACATTGTTATTCTCTGATTCATCACTACTTGAGCTACAGTCATTAAAACATTTTTGCTTTGGTTGACTGTAACTTAGTAGCAATAGTTCACCTAGAATAAAAATCCTGTCATTTAGAAACCCATCATGTCCTTGGAAACCCATTTGACATTACTTCTGTGGAACTCGAAAGGAGAATGCTTAAGAAAGTTCTGTTTGTTGGTTTGTTTTTTGTTTCCCATTCAATTATATGAATGTGAATTGAGTTGAATCATCTGAATGATTCATTCACAAACTAGATTCGACTTAATGACTCAATGATCTGGTTGCAGCAGTTAACATCTCACTAGAATAGGAGATTATTGCTTACATTTGAGTGGTCCTCACCCAAAGTTTTCATTTGAGTTATATATAGTATAATTTGCACCATTTTATGATATTTGAATGGTGTTTTTACGTGTTTTTAAAGTTGGCATTGTATTTTCTTCCCTATTGCTTCTCGAATGAGGGAAAAACCTTAGGGCGGGACTTGATTTTGTCCATCGGAAATTGATTGGATGGTAGTGGTTTGCTATTGGTGGATCTCATGTGGGTGACAGGTTGCCCCGCCCTCATCAGAGAAAAGAAGCGATGTCGCTGCAAGAAGGAGGGAAAGTTATTTTAATTAAAGCTTAACTTTACGAGGGCACCTTAATTTTTAAAAAGTGATGTGCATTGACAAACCATTTATAATAAGCTTTAAAGCTGCGCTCCTCATTCTTTAATTGTATAATTGCATGGCGAGAAAAAACAACAACAACAACAACAAGGGCATAATTTCAAAATTTCTCCTTTTGTGTTGCACAGAAGAAGCAAATGTGGGTTTGGAACCCATTCCTTTAATTTAATTGCACAAAATTGCGATAATTCAAATATATGCGTCTTTCATAATGCCAGTATCAGGGTTTGTACTGCGTCAACAACAGAATGGATCAGCTGAACTTATTGGTCATATGGGAAGTTCATCACAAGTTCAAACAAGAGGCTGAAAAGTGAATTAGACGCATCTAATTGTGAGACCTTTTTGTGTATGTGTGTTCATGTGTGCGTACAGACCCTCCGAATGCACTGATATCTGGCTACGAGGACAGCTGGCACGTTGAAATGCAAGGTGCAACGCTACAGTGCAATGGCGAAGGAAATCCCAAACCTCACCGATTCAACTGGACGAGGTAAGACTTTCTGTCTCCGTGTCTTTCACCTGTATCTATCAATCTGTTTGTTTGTCTTGCTGACAGCCTGTCTTGTCAGTTTAATTCTGTTTCGGTTGGCTTCTCTATCAGCATGCCAGAGTAATCTGTAGGTGTGGACGAGAAGGTAATGGCTTAAGTTCATGAGCGAATCTATAATCTAGTCGATCAGATATGAAGGTTGTTAGGAAGTAATACTGACACTGAGAGGTCATTGAAATACACAACAGTTGTTTTTGCATTCGTGAACGAGTCTGAGGTGCAATTAGTCACAATCACACACCTATTTTTTGGCATTTTTCGGTACGAGTGACTAAGGGGGTGTAGACACCGACGTTTAGATGATCACGCAATTCCTGAGACAAACATTCTCTGGTTTTCTCCTCCTCCTCTCCGCCTCCAGTGGGGAAACCTGTTCTCGGGCTGCTCGGTGTGAATGCAAAGTAAATGAAGTAACTGTGGCCAGGTGTCGTGTTGCAACTTGTGCGGCAAACAGACAAGAGTGCATTTTCACACGCAGGGAGAGAACGCGGGGGTGAGACGAGGCTGGGGGGGGGGGGGGGGGGGGGGGTGAACTTATGACGATGATGTCGGGAAAATTTGCCTAAGTGTATGTGTGTCATCGGATGAGTATTACTACTGTCTTCATGCAAAACACACTGTGCTCTATAAAAACATACTGTAACATACGTATAGTTCCTGGTATAAACTGTGGACAAAGTCCTTATTGTCTACGGAGACCCTGAGTGTGTCCATTTGTGATATTAGCTAAATAAAGGCTTATGAACTTTTAAAAAGGGGGGAAATCGCTTCCCATATCATATCAAACTAAATAAGATGGATGCAAACATGGTTTTCTTGACAAACTACACTGAAAAAAAAAATCACTTCTAATTGCTAAAACATTTTAAAAATAATTACACATTTTTGACAAGTTAGAAAGACTTAATTAGTATTGGGAACACTTTATTTCGATGGTCCACATTAGACATTCTATACGTAACTTTGCAACTACATGTCAACATGTGCATAAGGCACACTTTACTGGAAACACTTTTTCAAAGTCGTCATCTGATTGGCTGAATTCTACGTCCGGGAGACGTGTGTGTCGCTTAATATCTGTAAGTCTTGCGTAGCCAGAGCTTTAGTCTGGACTTCATCACAGCTTTCATTGGTCAAGGACCACCCAGAGGCCGTCCGACTGACATGTAAAGCAACCAATCAGTTTGTTTTGTTTTGAGTCATGTTTAGGGGCATGCATGTTTACCTGCCAATGAATGAGTTAATTGACATGTAGTTGCACTTTAAGTTACTTATAGTTAGTTGAATGTCTAAAGTGGACCACCGAAATGAAGTGCCTTAGTATTTCCTTATGGAGTAAAACATACTCCAAAAATCAGTTTTATTTACAACTTCGAAAAACCTTTTACAGTGTATGACAAAAAAAAACAACGACACACACTGCATTAAATTTGCATCTTCGCGGAGTTTCGCATCTTGTCGAGCCATTACTTCATGTCCAATGTAAAAAACTGAATCCTGAAGCAAAACCAGTTGTAATCGCTGCCTAACACATTAGTTTGTGTGTTCGTACTGAATACATAACTAACCACATGACATTTATTATATTATAGCTGTATCATGTTATATTGCTGTATTAATACTTTCTTATAAAAAAAATTGAAACAAGCATTTTCTGAAAAGCTGCTTTGAAATATGTATTGTGAACATATGTATTGTGATATGTTTTGTGAACCACTGTATGAATTTAGTTGAAGTCATCATGAAATACAACTTGACAGTTATTGTCTATTTATTATGATTGACCCAACACATCATTATTATTTTTTTAAATTCTTGTGCCCTTGTCATTTTTAATTAAAATAACTTCCCTTCCCTCTTACATTGACTTCTCTTCTCTGATGATGTGTTTACTGGTGTTAGGGCGGGGCAACCTGTCACTCACATGAGATAGACCAATAGCAAACCACAACAATCTAATGATCCGATCAATCACTGATGGACAAAATCAAGTCCCGCACTGCATTTTTTTCTCGTTCGAGAAACCACTCTGATATGTAACAATAGCAAAGAAGACTATTGCAACTTCAGTTTTAGGATTACTTTAACTTATGGTAATTCACTGACAATATGATGGACAAAAGTATTATGGAAAAATAAAAATGCTGATGAACTGAAAGTGATTTTTAAGTTGATATTTTTAAAATAATTAAGCATTAATGATTTTCTGTATGTGCTGAATCCTTCAGTATAGGTTACCAAAGCATTCTGTTGTTTTCAATGCCTGGTTTTTATTTGGGGATTGAATTGTATTTCTTTGTTTCCACAGGAAAGGTGAAGCTCTACCAGAGGGTGTGACGGTGGACGGTGGCACTCTGAGCTTTTCTAGGCCACTTCTCCTGACAGATCAAGGGGATTACATCTGCACCACCACCAATCTGGTGGGATCTGGAAAAGCTGAGATTTCAATAAGTATATCAGGTGTGTATCCCTCCTGAAACCCTTCACTCATGTTGAAGAGCAATGCAGTGCTGTCATCTAGTGAAAATATTATGCAACTGCGTGTCTCGTAACCTAAAAAAATAATCCACATACTGTCATAATTTAATCAGCCTTATGTCATTCCCAATCTGAATAAATATAATTGAATATACTGTACAACATGTATAAGTATTTTTTTTTGTTGCATGTTTCTTTCAGAGTCGCTTCAGAAGCAAACATCAGTGAACTACATGCTGATGATTATGATTGCTGGTATTGCTGGAGCGGTTGTTGTCACTCTTATCGTAATAATAATTTCTGTAAACCGCCACTATAAACGCAGGAATCAACAACTGGCCATAGAACTGAATGAAAAAAAGTAAGAAGTCTTTCTTTCTGAACACGGAATAGTTTACATGACTATGAATATGAGAGTTCCTGTACTTCAATCTGTCTGTCTCACCTTCTTTCACTTTATAAGGGAGGAAATCAGCACTCTGTCAAGACAAGCCTCGTTCAGAAGAGTGAACTCAAGCAGCACAGACAACAGATACTCGGTAATAAAGCCATATACACTTTTGAAACAATCTATATTGTTAAAAGCACTATATAAATGAAGGTGACTTGACTTTTTAAAAAACAAAACATGATTATTGATTATTTGGTTTGGGGTTATATTTCCTATGCTCACCAATGCTGCATTTTTTTTTTTTTTTAAATACAGTAAAAACAGCAATACATTATATATTAAAATAGCTGTTTTCTATTTTAGTATATTTTAAAATGTAATTTATCTTTGTGAAGGCAAGCTTAATTTTCTGCATTATTACTCTATTAGTCTTCAGTATCACATGACCCTTCAGAAATTATTTTAATTAGCTGATTTTTATGTTCAAGACATATTTTATTATTATTATCATTATCAATGTTGAAAACAGTTGTGCTGCTTAATATTTTAGTGGAAACTGACATATATGTATATATATACATATATTTCACATAAAATAATACACACACATTATTTATATATACATATATATATATATATATATTTTTTTTTTACATTTGGGCAAATATATATATATATGTAAACAAGGATGTATATTATATCACCTTCCTCTCATTTTGCTGTCTCTGTCTTCTTTTATAAGGAGGAAAATCATCCTTTAAGAGTCGAAGGGACGATACGCACAAGTCTCTCCTCACTGGTGCGTCTCTCTTTTCATGTTTTATAAAAAACGCTCTTATGCATTTACCAGTCACGCTCTGCAGTTTTTTTATTTGATATATATATATATATATATTTATAGGCAGAATAATCCAGTCTTAATTAATTGTCATCACAAGTATATTGCTTGTGTTTTGTTTTCCTCTCATAAAACAGAAAAAAAACCTAAATGTTTACTTTGCAGGATCGTCCTCGCTCCAGGGATAGTCGTTCCACGCTGGGAGCGGTGGACTCACTCGGTCGCCCTGCAATTTATAACTCGTCCAGACGAGGTCGAGACAAACTGATCGAGAGATCTGATAGAGAATCCACTCGAATGATGATGATGGAGTCTTATGAAGAGGACAGTAACATGTCACAGGTATGATATACGTTTCATGAGCCTGCATGTGTGGTTGACAGTAGCAGCCGTTGCTCACCCGTTTCCCGGCGTCATGCAACACACAGACCGGGGTTGGAATTAATGGGGGCTTTGTGCAAAAATGCAGCCAAAATGAATAAAAATGCACCCAAAATCTAAGATATGGTGAAAAAAAATGTCTCTAAGTTCTTGTCTTTAATATCTATAAGCAATACCACACGAGCAAGAGTGCTGTTTGTCCCGAATATCAATACATTTGCAAATCTGATATTGATTTTATACAGTTCAATAAACAAGAAGGTAATATTAGGTGATTTACATTTGCTCTATTTTGCCAAATAAAATAGTTCCAAACAAATCCACAGTACTATTGCGTCTCCAAGCGACGTGTTAATGTTTTGTTACTGAATGAATGCGCAAACAAATTTTTGAACAAATCAGTCTAATAAATGATTCAACAACTCGCTCGTTAAGATAGTGGTTGGGGCTGAAATATTAAAAATGCAGAGGATACTTTCAAAGTTAGGAAGGCATCAAGACATATCCGAAGTGAAAGCTTCATTTCCTGTCTCCTGCAATACTGAGTTTGCTGACTTTTTCTTTGAAACGGCCTCTGCAAAGGTGCAAAGGCTGTCTCTGGTGGTTGATGTATGCCACTTTCCACAAATAGATCTTCAATTTGTAAAACAAAACAAAAAATTATAATTCAGAAAATGGTCAGTAAATGTGCTTATTAACCTTCATGAAGAAAATGTTAATGCACCTCAGATGGTTAAAATAATCTTAAATTACATTTAGATAAGTATACATTTTCACCTTTACATGAGGCAAACTCCAAATCCCATCCAATACCTTCCTGCGACGCCAAACATTATAATTTTTTCTTACAATAACTTTCGTAACAAGTTTTAACAAAAAATTCCACAATGCAGTTGTGGAAAAATGAAATGAGAAAATAAAATTAATTGTTGGAGAACTTTTACTACAGTAAAAGTGTGGTACCTTGGTATTAGCCACCCACCACCCTAAATTTGTTGGTTAATTTAATGGTTAAAACTGGCCTTTTTTCACGATTTGTTAATTTTATGTTAGATACTGTTTTATCTACAACATCTAATAGATGATGTTAATTCTTTAAAAACAGTAACAGGACACCAAAATGTACCATAATTATATTAAGCCCTTTATAGCGTTTTACCCTAAATTATATGGAAGTAAAATAATGCCAAATGTTTTTGAAACAAAATGCCCTGTTGAATTGCACTACTTGAAAAAAATATGCATTGAATTAACCCTGCTTGTATGTTAATGCATTGCATTTTTAGGGCTTGCATTTTTATGGGCTGAAATTTAGCATGGTTGAATATTTAAGCTGTGAATATTTAAATTCAAAACATTTCAAACACATTTTCATTAGTTAAAGTTCAATAATCCATATTCACATTTCATAATTCCCTTCCGAAATATTCAAACTGATTAAAAATACAACCTATAATATTCAACAGGTGGTTTTCGGTCCATTTTATTTGCAATGCTTTGCAAAAATTTGCTTTGCAAATTCGCTTCCACAAATTCAGTGGTTCAAATTCGACAGTAAATTCAACGTTGATGTCCAGGAACTGCAGGAAAAGCAGTAGATTACCGAGCATAATCTCCATCTGCTGTTAGTCATCCTCACCAGCAGGGGGTGCAAGCGCGTGTTGTTGACGAAGACCAGAGCAACAGTTAGAGCAAGCCATTCATTCATAAAAACTCATTTACAGCAATTGAGCATGCATTAAGTTGTTTGTGATGATTATCTGGGTCAGTATATATGCGGAAAAGATGATAAAGGCACAAAAGCTGGTTTTATGTTTCATTCATTAACTTCATTGTTACTTTCCCTGTGTAGCCTTGGGCTACATGTTATCAACTTTTTCTACCATGAGTGGGATTATAATCGGTTTCCTGCAATACCTCATCATACTCAAGGATTCCCCTTCCATCAGGACAAAACGCTTAACGTATCTTAATGGACTAATACAGTGATATAAAAGACCAAACTTACACCTTATTGGGGAAGTAGCCTATGCCAACATGTTAATATTCCATACATTATTAATCTGGGAAGGGTCATAGCACTTTCATATTGTTGTCCTATATTGTTAATGTAACTGTAACTTAAGTCGCTTTGGATAAAAGTCTGCTAAATGACTAAATGTAAAATTGGTTTGACATTCGCACATTTAGGGACCGTCTCTAAAGTAACATTGGTAGTCCTATAAAAGGCCTAAACGTTTCTAACTTCAATTTATTTGAATAAATTTCGCATTATGCCCGACACCTACATGAACACTTTACAGTTGGTTTTATGACTGCAAGTCGTTCTCTTGAAGTTAGAAACGTGTATACCAATGTCGTATGTAACTTTAGAGACAGTCACTAAATGTGCGAATGTCCAATGTCAAGCCAACTTTTGCCAGTTGAGAAACGCTCAGCTTTAAACTTTGCGCGTTAAGTTCATATTCTGAGTCCTTCTGCTTGCCTGCGAGTTTGGTCTTTTATATCACTGTATTAGTCCATTAAGCTAAGTTAAGCGTTTTATATGCCCAGCAGGGGAATCCTGAAGTATTGAGGGAAACCCTAGCCTACTGCATGCAGCACAATCCCCGCAATATAAGGTTGAGGCAACTAAACAACCAATAGATATGTCAAACTCAAAAGTAACATTGGATCTGTATACATCCGTATCGGGGGAATAACATTATAATCTCGTTCACGGTAGAGATGCATGTAGGCTACATAGGAAAAGTAATCGTGAAGACACTGAATTTCACATAAAACATAATAATCACAGATACACTTACTGTACATTGTTGTAAATTAGTTTTTATGAATGAATGAATGAATGGCTTATTGCTCTAACTGTTGCTCTGGTCTTCGTCAACAAGACGCGTTTGCACCCCCTGCTGGTGAGGTCGACTAACAGCAGATACTCGGTAATCTACTGCTTTTCCTGCAGTTCCTGGATGTCAACGTTGAATTTGTGAAAGCGAATTTGCAAAGCAAAATAAAATGGACCGAAAACCGCCTGTTGAATATTATAGGTTGTATTTTTAATCAGTTTGAATATTTTGGAAGTGAAATATGAAAGGTGAATATGCATCATTGAAATTTTACTAATGAAAATGAGTTTGAAATGTTTTGAATTTAAATATTCACAGCTTCAATATTCAACCATGCTAAATTTCAGCCCATAAAAATGCAAGCCCTAAAAATGCAATGCATTAAAATACAAGCAGGGTTAATGCAATGCATATTTTTTTCAAGTAGTGCAATTCAACAGGGCATTTTGTTTCAAAACATTTGGCATTATTTTACTTCCATAAAATTCCATAGAAACACACTAATAATAAAAAATAAGGAAAAGTTTTTTTTATTGTATATGATTTGATACATCTAGCACTTAATGCTTTAGTTTTGTTGAACTGTTTAGTAATGCATGTGCATGTAAAATTGCACCTAATCACTATTTACAATTTTGCTATACAGGAAACCCAACTTCTCCCTCCTCTCCACCCCTCTTCTTATTCAATGGACCAGGCCATTGAAATGGTTCAATCTCGAAACGGCAGTGCCATTCTCCCTGCAGAGGGGAGGCCGCGATCAGGAGGAAGCAGCAGAGGGCATCACTCACCTATAGTATCCACCTACCCAAATCTTACAGACGAAGAGGAAGAAGATTCTGTTAGCCCTGCGGATTCAGGAGTCCACAGAGGTTTAATGGAGCTTGATGCTTTTGAAAACGGCGGCAGCGAGACGGCGAGTTCACAGATATCTGAGGCGCTATCCAACCATTTTGAGCGCACTAATGGCACACTACGGCCCAAGTCGAAACCCAATAACATCCTGCTCCCGGCCAACACAAAACTTTTCCTCTCACCGCATAGCCCGAATATCCACAAAGCTCAGATCGTTTAGAGAGTTTGTTTGGAAGCGTCTTGCGTTAGAAGAGAGTTGAATTTATCGCCATTTAAACTCAGTTGATGTTACAGGAGGATGTGCCATTCTGTAAATTCACTCTTCCAAGGGCAGTCTTGACAATAACTAACCCATAAAAATGGATCTATTGTATGAACTTTTATATGAGTACATTCCCAAGGTGGCCAGAACTATCAGGCCATCATCATCTAACCAAACTCAAACCTGAAAAACAATTTCAGCATTACTCACATAGTTCCTCAAATAGTTGCATAATCCGGTATTCTGGAACTGGGACGACTGAGCATTATGGGGCACAGCATGTGTTTCGGGTACAGATTAACTGGAGACCACCGGAGTTGAGCTCCACTGTGTGACCAGGGAATGGAATTAAGATTTTTTTTATTATTATTGCTACATAAGTCTTCACTTGAAATACTGTTGAGGGAGAAAATACTACATGAACTGTTTTCTGGTCATCCTTCACTGTGACTTTTTGACCATAATGTCTGTAATCCAAAAAGATAACAAATGGTGTTTTGAAATATTTTTTTATGCGTCTATTGTGTATTTTGACTGGAAATTGCCCAGTGCATGAATAGTATTATGAAGTACTGCATTACCATGTTTTAAGAATGACTCCTGCGTGTTCACAATATGTCACTATCATTGCAGGAGTGACATTGTCTTTGTTTACAACATTTATACTTCATTGTGTACTATCATTGTGTACTAGAGCTTTAAATGTAATTAGTTTTTATAAGCAGGCAGTGTTACCGCAAGCTCCTGAGGTACTCCTGTGACCTTTCTATCTAACAAAATATAAAGCCATAAATGGGTCTTGATGGTAAGTAACTTTGGTGTATTCTGTTCACTACATTGTATGAGGGTAGCGTTAATGACCGGTTATTAAATCAACCGTAATTATACTGCACGTATCCATGTTAGATTAATTTCAGAAAACACAATGTTGAATCAGGACATCATTGTTGGGTACTTTTCTATGGAACCATATGGGTAGCAATATTCAATTTGAAATGAAATCTGAAAAATGACAATGCAATATGTAAAATGGCAATGCATTTCTGTATTTAAATGTACATTTGTGCAACGTTTGGTGCAAAATGAAAATAATTTGATTATATAATTTACATTTGCCATTTCATACACTAGTTTTAATATGTAAACTGAATACATATTTTAACGCCTTATAAGTTGCAAAATTAAAATGAAAATGTATTACAAAAATTATTAGATCTGTTTAAAATGTTCAAGCAAAAACTGTAGCAAAATTATCATTTAAATGTTATTTTTCTTAATTGCATTTACACTCGCAGTTAAAACACTTGCGATTGCATTTTCATTAGGCCTATGTCCCGCAATGAATGTAGCAAAATTCAATGTGCAAATTGAAAATGCATTCCGAGCCGATCACGCCCCCGTCCCCTCCCGCTCTGTCAATCACTGCGTAAAGTTGGCCCGCCCCCACCCAATGCAAAACGTCGCCAAAATAGGCTCAGTCGTTTTTACTTCGTTTTATGTTACTTCGCTTTTTTGTTTGTACTGCTTCTGTTTTTTAGATATTAAAAGAATATTTATAGGTCATTCTGAGGTCACCCAGCCCCCCGACCTACTCCACATACACACAAAATAGTCTTGTTTGTTTGTGCTTCATTTGTACTGGTAAAAGTTGTGTTTGTTCTGCTTCGGTTTTTAAAATATTAGACCGAATTATAGACGATGATATCACAAGACCCCCGACCTGCTCCAAATTCTCCCAAAATAGGCTCAATCGTTTGTGCTGGTCAACGTTTATTTTTTGCTGCTTCGGTTTCTTAGATATTAAAATGATAACTACTGGTCATTCTGAGGTCACTCAGCCTCCCACATGCTCCAAAATCCACGCAAAATAGTCTCGTTTGTTTGTGCTTCTTCTTCTCCGATTTGACAGATTCCTTGACCCTATACTGTACCATATATTTATCAATATCTATTCAATATGCTTAATAAAATATAAATGGGAGATGGTCATACATCACATGAGTCACTTTATTGGACATTACAGTCAGTTATGTGGAAATAAAGAGCGGTCACATTTTTTTGTGTTTTCTCTGTCATCTGCCAGTAAATTTAATGCTCGTATAAGCTCTGCCACCGCCATGTTTCCTTCCAACACCTCAAAATATGTAAAATTTCCTGTTGACGGAGCGGGAGGGGACGGGGACGTCCTCGGCTTGGAATGCATTTTCAATTTGCACATTGAATTTTGCTACATTCACTTCGGGACATTTAATGAAAATGCAATCGCAAGTGTCTCAACTGTGAGTGTAAATGCAACTAAGAAAAATAACATTGAAATGATCATTTTGCTACAGTTTTTGCTTAAACATGTTAAAATATCGAATCATTTCTGTAATTTTGATTTTGCAACTTATAAAGCGTTAACATGTGCATTCAATTTACATGTTAAAACTAGTGTATGAAATGGCAAATGTAAATTATATAATTGATTTTTCATTTTCATTTTGCCCCAAAGTTGCACCAATGTAATGGAAAATGTAAATTCAAATAGCCTACAGAAATGCATTGCCATTTTACATATTGCATTGTCATTTTGTATATTACATTTCAAATTGAATATTGCTACGCATATGCTTCCATACCTTTCAGCCTACACCTAAACAGCACAATCTGCGATGTGGTGATTCATCTAGAAAAAATTATCATAATAACCATAATTTCCACCAAAACACTGCAATAAAACAGTGGATAATTTGAGATTAGCCACCGCCATTTTAAAAAAATGAGAAAGAAAGAATGGAACCTTATATAGGCCTGTTAATTTAGTATGTTAGTAGTAACAGGAGGACAGGTCAGGTCATATCGAACAGCTCCTCCCTTTTAAAAAAAACAGACAATAGCTAGTGTTTAGTTTTTTTCACAGCTCGGTTGTGATTTCCCCCAGTAGGCTACTCTAGCAATTTATCCTAATCTTCTACATATCACTTTAAAATACAGTATTCGGGGCAGAATTCAAATAGGTTTGATATGTTTCATATTCGAATATGATCTGCTCTGTGCTATCGTGTCCGTGGACCGGAGCAGACTGTGTGGACGCTGCAGCGGTTTGTAGAGTTGTGACGTTCGTGAACGAACCGATTCTTTTGAACGGCTCATAAACATGAACGATGGGAGCCGAGTCGCGGCTGGAGGGGAGCCGTTCTTTCTGTCGTTCTTTTTTTCCTATGCGTGTTTCACACAGATGCACACAAATTAGCTCCTCAGTTATAGGGGAAGGGGCGCACCCAGCGCAGGGGTACTACTGCCTAACAGCATGATGATAGTAGTTGTGCATGCGCGCCCATCCTTTACGTGAGTACTCCAATGGAAAAAAAAACCTACGTGCCTTTGTCATTGGGTAGGAGCGGAGTTGTGCGCGCTGCCGTCAAGCTGGCTTCTTAAAACTGACTAAATATTTAAAAAGAGCCAAAAGAGCCGTTTTTTTTTTAATCAAAATGTTCTTGTGTGATAACAATGTTCTTGTGTGGAAGTGTTACTGTTTGTAGTAAAAGCTGATTTGCACAGAAATTCATTGCAGCCGGCTTTGTTTTTTATGTTTATTTGTGAGTAGGTATTGTATGAATAACATAAGTCAACATAGCTTTACACATACACACACTTTGTACTAAAGGTGAATCCAAAATAGTGATGTCACTTTCTAAACAGAGGGATGTTGTGCAACCCTATGGTATATAGTCCACACATGACAAATGAGGTAATAATCTATATTTCAGAAAAATTCAAACTCAGATATTGGTGTGTGATATCTGAGTTTAAATTATTTGACTACAAATCTCACCTCATCATTCCTCCCAGTGATTATTTCCAGGATAAACTGAGATGCCCTCAAGCTGGCTTCTTAAAACTGATTAAATATTTAAAAAGAGCCAAAAGAGCCGTTCTTTTGAACGGCTCTTTGTAAGGAACGGATCGCCAAGATCCGGATCCCCTCAAAGAGCTATAAATCCCATCACTAGCGGTTTGCATTCGTTTCCTAGTGCACTATGTGCCATTCATCATGTAGAAAATAGTAGCGCTTCAGATTCTAGAGAGCATTTGATTGGACAGAAAATTTGATGAGAAGCTGAAGTGCAGAGTGATGTCATCAAAATCATTGATTTATATTGGCGGAAGTGAGCGTAATAAATGGTTTTATCTTCTAAATGGGGATTTTGTCATTGTTTTGGAGCACATTAGCTTATAGATAACAGTAAGACTAACATATTTATAGTAAAAGCAAAAAAAAAAAAAAAACTTTCATTTTGATTTCATGAGAGCACCAAAACGGTTGCTTGAATTTCGTAATACAACTTACAAAATCTGAAAGCTGAGACCTTGTTTAATGTCAAAAGTAACCTGCTCTTTCTTGTTAGTGGTATTTTTTTTTTCACTGCGTGAGAATGGCCAAACAGTCCCTTTAAGGTATGGTATGGTATGGTATTTATTTATTTCCATCACGAACGATGCTTGGCTGTTAGTGCAGGAAACTTAGACTTTTATTTCGAATTTAAACATGACTGTCATTCTGCATAGCACTGCATTACAATTAAAAGTCCCTCGTGTTTACAAAAAACTGCCTCTGAAAGTGGAAGAAAATGGAAGAAATAGCCTTGGAGATTTTGTTTGCAATTTTTCCCTCACAAAAAAAAAATATTTGAGAACATGCAGAATACATAGATATTGATTAACCATTTTCTAATTCGTAGTTCACTCGGTTATTTATAATAAAATCATGAATTTTCACAAAGCCCTCAGAAAGGGACTTTTATTACGTCAAAAAGGCGTATCGCCGTCCATTTTGTTGACTGCTCACCATGGCGAGCTTCACACGTCGCTGCTTTTAATTCTAAGCACATTCGCTAAGGAATTTACCACCCATCATCTTTTCTCCTTCACCGGTGTCGACGCTCTTCCTGATTTATTTTAACTTTCTGAACTGTACAGTTTTCTTCCACCATTGTATATCTTTTGAAAACACACAATTGTGCACTTATATTTGTCAATTATAGGTATTAATTTGTCGATGCCTGCTCAAATTGACTGGATATAACGTTATCTGTTCCACCTGACCATGCAGAATATCCCGGCGATAACACACTCAAAGGATTAGTGTAGTTTATATAGATCATTGCATTTACATAGATCATATTTTATACCCGGAATCGCGTTATTGATTTCGGCACATTTTTCTAAGAAAGGGAAGAAAATAAAGAAGAAGAAGAAGAAGAAGAAGAAGGAGGAGGAGGAAACCCCCAAACAGAGGTACGAATGAATGTAACTAGTTCATATGTCATTTATGTTATTAGTGGATTTTTGCGGTTGTGGCTGTCATCCGCATTTATGCGTTCACGACCCCTTTACTTGTAACAGCAGCCCATATATATATAGCCTATAGCTATATGTGGTGTGCGGTGAGGTTTTAAAAAAAGGAGACAAAGTCCTCACATTTTTAGGCCTAGCTAAATCAAATGTAAATGTATTGTCCCTAGCTTTTACAGTTACTTTTCCTGGTTAAATAAACACGAGCAAATACAATTCTATTTTGTATTTTACACTAACTGTGAAATGTTCTATTTATTAAAAACAAGTATAAATTTAGTCAACTTCGTGTTTTTACGCATTTTTACATTTATTCCCAAATAATATCTAGCAGTAACAATTTAAACAATATTATTTGTGAACTAGGCCTAATACTCAGCATTTTAATAGGCAACTTATTTTCAGCAGTCATCAAGCTTGTAAACACTGGTCACAGACACGAAGATGACGTACCTTTAACATCACCAGGCTGATTGCTCACTAAAAAACAATTTTTTCAGGCCATTACAAGTTTGATTTTGACGATAAAGCGGTGATATCTAAAAGTATCTGAGTTGTTTACTTTTTAATTATTATTCACATTAATGTCTTCATTCAGGCCAATTCGAGAACGCGCACGAAAACAAGAGGCGGGATTTATCGCGTGAACCAATCATATTCTATCATACCTTTCACGTGACTTACCCTCATTCATTCCCAATTACCCCCCACTAAACCCACCGCACACATTGAGTGTCTGTCTTAATGGGCTCAGGGGAGGAAAGAGACTGTTACTTTACAAAAAACGAGTGACTTTTACACTTTTTAATTTCACATTTTGTAATATCGATTATTTTCTCATCCAGTTTTTTTTAGGAGACACTGCCAAGTCAAAAATCTTAAAAAAAATAAATAAATGATGGTCTTAACCATCAATCACTGGAAAGAAAATGAGCAAGAATTGCACAAATAATGTAGATAAAGTATCTTAACATGAATAGCCTTCCCCTTTGTTTTCTGTTAATGTTTAAGCCTTGTGGGTAAACTTGCTTTTCTTGCTTGTAACAGGAAGTTTTCCACTCAATATTAATGGCTTCAAACAGTTTATAAGTTGTTGAAAGTATGTCTCCCAGTTCATTTGAGTTTAATGTGAGACCTGGACTGTGACCAGGCCAAAACAAAAGAAAACAAATAACATGTTAAAAAAATAACATCTGATCATTCCTTTTTAGATAACTTTTCATTTGTGGGAAGCAAGCCATTCTGCAATATTCTCTTGTAATAGATTAAGACGAAAATAGTGTAATGTAATTAAAGAAAATTTCTTGTGCAAAAGAAAATTTGCAGTGGATGCAGAATTTTGGGAAAAGATGCACAGGAATGTCCCATGAAAACTCGTTCCTGGAAAGCAACCTTTAGACCACAGTTCACATGTCAGAGCTTTAGGATTTACAAAGTACTAAGCCATTTATAGTGAGATGTTTACGGGTGGTTTTACCTTTTGGCATGTCTCTATTGATTCTAGTTTGATCACATTAAAGACAAAAAGTGTTTAGGGAGGGTTAATTTATCCAAATATATAGTCAAAATATCTCATTAGAATGTGAATGTGTAATAGACCTTATTCAGAGCAGCGCCATGACAGGTATGAAGCGAGGCTGTGAGGGATAAACTTACTGTTTTCAATGGTACCCGCGGTAAGCTCCTAGATCACTTATCATTTTTCACACTCATGTTGTCTGGATCGTTTTGTCCACTGAAATGTCTTGGAAATATATTTTTGCAGTGTTTCATCAGCAGAACAATCCAAAAACACATTAAATAATAGCACAACCCACTGAAGAGATGTATGTCTATCCCTCACCGCCTCGCTTTCATTCCTGTAAAAATCAAAGATGCCGCTGCTGTGAATTAAGTCTATGGAAGGTAACCAAACATCAGAGCTTAAATGTTGATGGTTTGTGACTTTAGCTGTGTCGTGTTCAGTCTCAGACACGTGATATCTGCAGGCGTATAGAGTTGCACTGGACAAGAGGAGCTCTCACTTTTACCTCAATTCTTAAGCCTATCTGACCTAATAACCTAGTGCTCAATAGAACAGAAAAAGTAGAAATCATATTTTACGTGATAGATCAGATTAATTTTGAGATTATGGCCAAAAACGGACCAGGGTATTTATGCATGTTTATTGTAGTTGATATTGCTGTGTTACCTACTTTGCTGTTACATGAATTTTATAATTTTTCCTAATATGTTTACTATTTAAATCTTGTTTAAAAGCCTCTAAGGCTAGTGTGACAACATGCCCCACTACTGACATCTTGTGTTCAACTACCCACATGTTCCTTGAGGTTCACTGATAATGTTAGTACAAAACAACAAATGTACAGTATGTGAGGAAATATGATTATTTTCAACCCTGGCTAACATCACTGCATTGCGATCCGGGTCGCAATTAAAATAAACCATCCTTGCCACTGGCGCCTCTGGCTTGCTTAGTTGGGGACACTTAATATTATTAATCTGACTGTACTTGAAGCTGCTGTATGAGAACTGAACTAAGCTGGACGATGACATCATTTTTTGCAGAACTGCTTTATAGATGAAATTAATTTAAGAATTGATGATCTTTACAATAGAACTAAATCAACACTGAACTGACTTCAGCTGAACAACAGCCGAAACGCATAATTTCCCTGTTTATCTCTGTAAAACTGCTCTGAAACAATCTGTATTGTATAAAGTGTTGTGTAAATTAAGGGGACTAGGCCTATAGATTAACTATTTGTCGATGTCTTGCTCTGGAGGCAGTCATATGCAAATTAATTTGCCAGTGTGACGCCAAAGATCCCGCAATATCAAAACAAGCCATTTTTGGAGCTTGATTAAATAAATGCTTTGTTTATTTTCAGGAGGACGTTTTAAGCTCTTTCAGGATGTTTTAATGATACAAAGACCTCTAATGTCA
This sequence comes from Siphateles boraxobius, assembly GCF_051911475.1. Taxonomy (NCBI): domain Eukaryota; kingdom Metazoa; phylum Chordata; class Actinopteri; order Cypriniformes; family Leuciscidae; genus Siphateles; species Siphateles boraxobius. The sequence continues at coordinate 9,695,080 of NW_027508734.1, forward strand.
AAAGATCAAGGCAAATTTGATTTCTCATATCATGACCCCTTTAAAATTGATGTTTACTTAACCTATTGATGTGATTGCAATATTTGCATATTTTATTCTTTCAATGTCTTTTTTCTTGCATTTATTTTTCTTAAAACGCAGTTGTTTTTTTGCTTTGCTTTACGTTAATTTTACTTATTTTAACATGATTTACTTGTGCTCAATGTAATATTCATAAAATACTATTCCATGATTGGTTTAATCATTAATGACCTCTTCTAACTGTGTGTCCACAGTCATGTCCTTCAGGAGGGGTGTTGTCAGGCAGAGTAAGTTCAGGCATGTGTTCGCCCAGGCTTGGAAGGCTGAGCATTGCCTTGATGATGTCAGAGTATCACGCGTGACGTGGGACGGTCCGCTCTGTGCTGCCAATCCGAAGTTCATCGCTGTTGTCATCGAGGCTGGCGGAGGCGGAGCCTTTCTTGTGTTCCCGCTCGCCAAGGTTGGCATGCACTCTCTCTGCGATATGCAAAAACAATGAGGATTTAGAGTGGTCTGCATAATCAAACCAACATTTCCATAAAATTGGTTAAGCTCACATTGTTTTTACTTCTCTAACCACTAGAGCGGTAGAGTGGACCAGAACACCCCGACTGTGTGTGGACACGCCGCTCCAGTGCTGGATGTGCAGTGGTGCCCACATGATGACAACGTTATTGCCAGTGCCTCAGAGGACTGCACTGTCAAGGTTTGTTTTACGACAAAACCCACACCTCATTTATGAATGGTGAATAAGGTGTCTTTATAAATATTCATCGCATTATTAAGACATGAAGATTCACATGGTACATGTTGTCTTTTTTGTTGAATGAAAAGTGTTTGGTACGTTTTTCAATCGAATTATTTTTCAATTATTTAAATATGCCTTAAAATTGTGCTTTTGAACCAAACAGTTTGTAAAAATCGATGTAGAAATATTGTACACAATTTCCCATATATTATACATATATTACCAATCAAAAGTTTGCAATAATTCTTTTTTAAATGTTTTTGAAAACAGTCTACAACAGTATTATTATAAAATATTGTTATAATTTAAACCGACTGTTTTTTTTTTACTTGAATATATTTTAAAATGTAATCCCTTCCTGTGATGCCAAAGCTGATTTTTCAGCATCATTAATCACATGATCCTTCATAAATCATTTTAATATGCTGATTTGCTGCTCAATTTTTAACAGTGGTTCTTCTTATTATTATTATCAATGTTAAAGATGTTTTTGCTACTTATTATTTTTGTGGAAATCGTGATTTTTTTTTTTCAGGATTCTTTAATTAAATTGATTTGAATATATTTTATGCAATATAATGTAAAATATTTATATATAATATATTATCTTTTTATTATTCCAGTTTTCAGGGTCACATCATGATCCTTCAGAAATCAATGTAATATACTGATTTGGATTTCAATTTCATTTCAATTTTATTTCATTAATAAAAAGTTCAAAGGAACAGGATATATTGAAATAGAAATCTTTTGATCAATTCAATGTGTAATCTCACTAACTCCAAACTTTGGGATGGTAGTGTATCACAATTTTTCATAATTTTTCACATTGATAATAATAAGAAATGACAATGACGACTTTTTCTATTTTGTCAAGGAATCCTGAATTTTTTTTATTATCATGGTTTCTACAAACATTAAACACCACATCTGTATTGGTTTCACTTTGATAATAATAGTAAATGTTTCTTGAGCAGCAAATCAGCGTATAAGAATGATTTCTGAAGGATCATGTGACAGAGAAGAACTTTACTTTTACGCAGAGTATACTTTTTCTTTAATGTCTAAAAAGAGATACACTGTGTTTGTCCATAACAGGTTTGGCAGATTCCTGACGGAGGTCTTACGTCTCCTATGTCTGAAGCTGCTGTGACCCTCGAGGGCCACAGTAAAAGAGTGGGCATCCTAGCCTGGCACCCTTCGGCCCTCAATATCCTGTTGACTGCAGGTAAGCACTTCCTTTGTCTATATATACTTTGCGGCTCACAGTGTTTGGATTAAGTCTGTTCTGGCACACTCTATTTGTGGAGTGTGCTCTAATTCTGGTCTCTTAAAAGGATCTCCGGCTAGTTTGACAACTTAGTCTTATTGGGTTATCGATACCATTTGCGCCACAAACGTGATATAATAACACACCCGATGTTTTCGTTGTAGCGAGATATTTTAAAATAAAGTTTTTACCTGTAAGTCGCCATTGTTGTTTTTACCCATTGCATTCTGGGCCGTGACGTAGACTGGTCCCAGCGCCGCTACAAACAGAAGGCGCGTAAACACTAACGTTATCAGGTTAAACTACTACCTCAATTAACGAGCGAAATGTCTGGGCACTGACTTTTAATGACCCTACAAGTTCAGTTAAACCAGCAAAATATGAGGAAAATATGTTAAATAGGAAGAAATAACTCGAACTTGGTTAAGGTATTGATCTGACAGAATTATTTGGCATACAAAGGCAAACTAACGTTACAGCTACAGGTTTTATTTTACTATGCAAAAAAGAAAATGCATAGAAAAGCAAACCGTAAAGACCGTTTGCTTACGGTAAAACCCACAGTTTTACAATAATGATACATTGATCATAGTTAATTTATGTCAAGGTTGCACATTAGTCACACTGAAATAAAGTGGTATTTAACATTATTTCACAAAAAAAGATAACATTCAGTCGTGTCTGTTTCTGTTTATTAGTCACTGGACAGTATGTTTACAGCACAATTAGAAAGAATGATCATTTCTACATATTTTCCACCAAAAATACGACCTGTGGAGCTTTAGCACTTTCTCCGTGACAGTTCCAATACAGTGATATTTTCAGTCAGAGAACGTAAGCAAACCGTTCCGCAAGAACCACGAACCCCAATGAGCTCGTTCATCAGCTGTCGGCGATCAAAATCCTTAAATGAATCAGGGCTAAAGTGTCGAGAACAGAGCCGCGGGTAATTGGGGAGTTTCACTCGCCCACAAGCATCTTCCCATTGTTTTCTTCTCTTTGCATCAGAACTAGGAAAACAGTGGAAGGTCAAATCACCACTCTCGTTTGTCTTCGAATGGGCATCACAACCAACAGCCACACAATGTGGCATTTCATCTCTCTAGGTGGGTCCGACGATGAACTGTAGAAGAGTGTGTTGAACTGCCCGCGAACGCTCGCCTCTGACGTGTCCTTTTTAGTTTAGCGCTCAGGACCGTCGTGCGTCATCAACAGTCGACGGCCCATAGTACAAAAAAGCTGAAAAAAAGTAGTGATCGCGCTTTTTTATTTTTCTTAATCATGAAAGCGTTTCAGGTATTTTTAACCAAGTGCCTTAATTAGGAGGGGTATTGACATCATATCTAGACCAATTTGGCAAACTAGCCGGAGATCCTTTTAAACCTGCTTTATATCTTTTCTCAAGCCCTAATTTTGGATGTTGGAGTTTGTTGATGGTTTTGTGCACCTTCAAAGAACTGAAAAGACAATAGAGCTGTCAATCGATTAAAAATAAATTGCATAGGCTGATTCTGTAATTAAGTGAATCTCAATTAATTGCATATATCAATATTTGTTGAGAAAAGCCACCAAATGAAGATAATTGAAGACATTACACTCTTGAGGCAGACAAATGAATAAGCGTGACAAAAAGTGGTTTTAGAAGTCTATATTGTTTTATTTCCATATAATTAAGAAATAGGGGTTGATATGTCTACACATCTACACTTGTACAGAAGTAACATATAAAGCTAAACTGCTTTGATTTAAAGGTTTGTGCAAAACCAGACAAAGATTTGGGTTTGATTTGCATTAGCATGTAAATATCTGAGATGCAAATCTTAGCTCTTGAACTGGTCAAAAAAAATGTTTTGCTGATCTTTTGGCCATCTTTGATCGGTAACACTTTAATCTGATGGTCCACTGTAAACATTCTTCTAACTATAAGTAACTTTGCAACCACATCTCCACTAACAATCATTAGAGTATTAGTGGACTGTCAGCTTAATATCTGCTAACACTTTATTTTAATGCTCCCAATACAGACATACTACTGACTATAAGCATCCTTGCAACTACATGTCAAGTCAACTTATTCTATGGCATGTCTCTGTACCAATTTCGGGACCAGAGCAAGAACTGCTGAATTAAGTACTTTAATAAATTTTGTCCTGTTTTGTTTTGTCAATCATCGCAGTTTCCGATTCAATGGCGCATTTAAATGCGGTTGTCAGTCCAGAAATATTTCCATGTACTGAGCAGCATGAAATTCACACTTGTATTGAGATTGTGAATGGGTAATAAACAGAAAGCAAGAGAAGATCCTCCCTTTATAAGCATTAAAACTATCAATCTCTAGTTCAAGCTCACTAAATTCTGCACTCTTGTGAAAACTCCCATTATAATAATAAAAAAAAACTTTCTTGATTGTAGAGTGAATCTCCTTGTTATATTGTATTTACACTTTGTTGGTCAAAAGGATCCAGGAGCATGCGGCGAACCTTGAACAAAACAAAACCTCATGTGTATTCAGCGGATTCTGACTAACTTACTGAATAGCACCTCTGATTGGCCACTGCATTCACACGCTCAACAGATATGATTGTGACTCATTACAATGCTCAACACTGGTAAAAACACGCTGTAAATAGAAACCTCTGACGCTCAGAGAGCGCTCAAACAAACACGAACGAGAGCCTTTCAAAGCAGCGTCTAGCAGCGTGCCGGTACCATCAACTTTTTTTTAGTAGTACCAGTACTTTTGACAGCCCTAGAATGTCTAAAGTGGACCATCGAAATAAAGTGTAACCCTTTGATCTTGTGTGCCCATGTTCTAGGATGTGATAATGTCCTCTGTGTGTGGGATGTGGGCACCGGGGAGATGGTGTACCAGCTGAGTGACGCCCATCCTGACCTGATATACAGCGTGAGCTGGAACCGAGAGGGCAGCATCCTGTGCACCACCTGTAAAGACAAATCCTTACGAGTCATTGATCCCCGGCGGGGAACTGTCCTTAAGGTCAGCCTGTTCATTCCTGCATCCTTAAATTTCTGCATCAAGGTTTCCCAACCGGGGGTTTGTAAAGCAATGTAACACAGACAGATTCAAAAGTTTGGGTTCGGTATGATTGCTTTGGAAAGAAATCTCTTATTCTTACCAGGGTTGCATTTATTTGTTTAAAAAATACAGTAAAAATAGTAATATTGTGAAAGATTATTACAATTGAAAAATTACTGTTTTCTACTTAAATATGTAATTTATTGCTGTGATGCCAAGCGGAATTTTCAGCATCATTACTCCAGTCCTCAGTGTCACATGATCCTTCAGAAATTATTGTCATATGCTTATTTGCAGTTCAAAACAACAGCATTTATTTTAAATATAAATCTTTTGTAACATTATAAATGTGTTTTGTCACCTTTGATCAATTTAATGCATCCTTGCTGAATAAAATGGTTAATGTCTTTCAAAAACAATGTTACTGACCACAAAACTTTTGAACGGTAGTGTAGATACAGTATATTTCAGTGCGATAGTCAGCATATTCCTAATAGGCCGAGATGATACAGGTGTTCAATATAAACATGGGCATTAAGTGCACCTGAGGACTAATACAATTATTCTACCAATGTTTGAGCAGCTGCTCTTTATTCTTTCAAAGCTTGCTATTGCTAGCCTCTCTGAAATTGTCTACCCTACCTTTAATAATGTGAAAATAACATTCATATTCAATGGAAGTGTCACATGTGACTGTAGTTCCGTTTGAGATACGACCGACTTTTATTGAAACGAATATTATTTAAATAACACTTTATAAATCAATAATTTAATAAACAACTTTATAAATCAATAAGAAAACAACAATTTTGTGGTTGCCTCTAAACATGAAAAGTCTCCAGTTAGCTTAGACTTAGCCCTGAAACTGTCCTTGTTTTTTGCATCAGGTCACTTAGGAATGTGTCAGTGTTTTCAGATCAGTGTTTTTGCACAGATATGTGATTTTTCTTGTCATTTGACGATGTCACACTCAGGTACGGGAGAAGGCTCATGAGGGGACCAGGCCAATGAGGGCCGTCTTTCTGGCTGATGGGAAAATCTTGACAACCGGCTTCAGTCGCATGAGTGAGAGACAGCTTGCTCTCTGGGACACAGTAAGAGCATTTTTAAGAGGAAAATCATTGGTTCATTGGTCAGCAAGAACGTTTTATCCTTTAGAGCCTGTGGTGAAGCTTGAATCTGTTAATAGAAACTTGATTGTCTTCCAACTGTAAGCTTTATTGGTAATTCATAATCGAAAATAATATACACTAAAATTCACAAGCTTAGGATTATTGAAGGTGCACTGTGTAATTGTTAGCGCCATCTAGTGGTGAGGTTGCGAATTGCAACCAACAGAAGTTATGGTGGCCGACAGGAAAATATGTCGTCTGAGACAGCAGAGAGTAGCCAGTTCAGCAATGAGGTTTCTTTACAAGGATAAATTAAGAAATTAGGTTTACTTAATTATTCAGTAAAACGATATATTATTATCGTATTTTATATTATTTTTTAATCGTTATTATCGATTGAATATTATTGTAACTTGTTTATCATTGTGTCAGTGTTTTATTCACTGACTTTAGCTAGCTTCTTTGCATGAAGAACAACATAGTGACGTCTTTGTCCGTTTAGGGCGGGGGTATGCAAGTTCGTCCTAGAGAGCCGCTGTCCTGCAGAGTTTGGCTCCAACACTGAAAAAAATCCTCACCTGCCTATAGCCTTAGTAATCCTGAAGACATTGATTAGCTTGTTCAGGTGTGTTTGATTAGGGTTGGAACTAAATTCTGCAGGACAGCGGCTCTCTAGGACCGAACTCGCCTACCCCTGGTTTAGGGCTACAGTAGAAAAATGTCGGTGCATTTCAATGTAAGGGGTCCCGCGGTGTATGTAGACAGAACCTGCTCATTCTAAGGTAATAAAAACATAACGGTTCATTAAGTAAGGTCTTTATACACCACTGAAAACATAGTTATGTATATGATATTGCATTTCTGTCAACAGATCCTCCTAAATATTACACAATGCACCTTTAAGATTATTTTTTAATGAAATTAATACTTTCATTGGCAAGGATGCATGAAATGTCTTTACTGCTTCAATTTTTACAGTAAAGTGACAGTAAAGCAAAAACAAAAAATCCTTTCGTCACCGGCATGCAATAAATTCTGTGGTAGACTAGGCCGCGAAGGATCCATGTGTTGTATCCTTCATGGCCCGAGAAACGAAGGATGCATTTGGAGGATCCTTCGAATTGGGACAGCCTTCAACGTGCCGCGGTGATGCAATCGGCTTTCGATAGCAGTGCAGCCTCTAAATTGGGACTCAGCTACAGTCTTAACTTAGCGGCTACTGTATGTTTATGCAACTGGCCCCGGGACACATGCATCAATAATCAGACACTCACCAATTATTTTAGTTGGCATGAAATCATCTGTATAATCAATCAATCAATCAGATGAGCTTACTTCTATCAGATGTTGCCTGTCTGGTTCAGTTATTGATATGTTTTTTTACCTGTTCTTTCTGTGCATTTCAGAGAGATCTCTCTGAGCCAATGGTTACACAGGAAATGGACACCAGTAATGGAGTTCTGCTTCCATTCTATGACCCAGACACCAACATGGTTTACTTGTGCGGGAAGGTAAGATTACTAAGATTACACTGTCACTTTTGATATATTTAATGCACAAAAGTGTTAATTTCTTTCAGGAAAACAAAACAAAACCAAAAAACATATCTTACTGACCCCAAACGTTTTAACGGTAGCGTACGAGATGTAGAGTCTGCAAGCACATGTAAATTAAGTGGTGGTAAATGGTACAGTGATGGTATCAGATGTTAATACCTTGGTACTTTGATGCATACCATAGATCGTGTGTCTCAGAGGCCCGTGTAATAAAAGTAGAACTGGTAATTGCTGAAATCCAATGTAGTTCAACTGTCTGTGACCGTCTCTCTTTCATAGGGTGATTGTACCATTCGCTACTTTGAGGTGACGGATGAGTCACCGTTTGTTCATTTCCTGAGTCTGTACAGCAGTAAGGAGCCGCAGAGAGGTGCTGGTTTCCTAAGCAAACGAGGAGTAGATGTCAACAAGTGTGAAATAGCTAGGTATGAACTGAACTAAGGTGTCATTCTTCGATGTCCTGATTCTTTCTATTTAATAATGCATTAATGAATCCCTGAGAACATTTCAGTGGCAACTCCAACTTCAGTGTTTTGTTTGGTGCCAAAGTTGTTTGACTGGTTATTTATCCGAGATGTTTGACTTAGAATTTTTTTTAAATGTTTTCTTACCCTCGTGTGATTCCATTCTTTCTTCCATGGAACACACAAAAAAAATTGAAAAATATTCACGCGGCAACATACCAAAAAAATGAGGGTTGATAAGAATTTTTTAAGATTTTAGTCTCTTGTGCTCACCAAGACTGCATTTAATTGATCAAAAGTAAAGTAAAAACATTGATACTGTGAAACTGTTACAATTTAAAATAAGTTGTAATGTAATTTATATATATACACGTTATGTGATTCGTGATGATAAAGCTGAATTTTCAACATTATTCAACTACCAGTCTACATTGTCACATGATCCTTCAGAAATCATTCTAATATGCTGATTTGATGGTCAAGAAACTTTTCTTATTATTATCAGTTGAAAACAGTTGTGCTGCTTAATGTTTTTGTGGAAACCGTGATACATCTATTTTTTCAGGATTCTTTGATGAATAGAAAGTTCAAAAGAACTACATTTATTTTAAATCTTTTGTAACATTATAAAATATATAATGTTATATAATATACTATATATAATATATATATTTATATATAATATAAAATTATAAAATATGTTAAGGACAGTTATTTTTAAAATTAATGTGTTCAAATATTGTGTTACTCCCTAAAAACTAATTGCGTTACTTGTTGCTTTTTATGGAAAGTAATGCGCCACGTTACTTTTGAATTACTTTTTCTCACTTGGACTGGGCTTGTTTGTTCTTAAAAAAGAACAAAAACGCATGTGATGTTTATCTAAAATAATTTTTTCTTATTAGTATGGTTTAATTGAATCATTCAAGGTGAGCAGCAAAGAAATTGTTTAATAAAGTGAGATTAAATACATGAAGTATATTTGTGTTATTATAACATCTTTTATTATTGTATGTTTGCTTAATATTCTGAGTTTGCATTTCACTGTTTTTACTAATTTTTTAAGAAGCTGTACAGTAACTCTGAGTAACAAACTGTAAACAAGTAGGCTATTATTGATAACACTTTTCAATAAGGTTAATTAGTTAACATTAGTTAATGTATTAACTAACAATGAGCAATACATTCATAACAGTATTTATTAATCTTTCTTAATGTTAGTTCATAAAAATCCAGCTGTTCATTGTTTGTTATTGTTAGTTCACAGTTTATTAACTAATGTAAAAAAAAAAAAAAAAGATTTTAATAACATATTAGTAAATGTTGTAATTAATATTAACTATAAGGTTAATAAATGCTGAAAAAGTATTGTTCATTCTTAATTCATGTTAACTAAGGCAGTTTATAAATGTTAAAGGGGCATTCGGCAACTATTTCAACTTAATAAAATCGTTTAGAAATCATTTGGATGGTTTAATAACCTGTTCTGGTGAGAATGGTGACTTTCCCGGCTCCCCCCAGCGTTCCAGGCGGAAAACCAACCTTGCATCAGGTGAACTAACGTCCTAGTAAGTTGGAAATAGGAAGTCTCGTGAGAAGCGAGAACGAGCGAGAAACACAAACTGCTTTATGGCAATTCGACATAAACACACACGCCGCCCTCAATGTGTATGATGCATTACCCACCTCGGTAGACATACTCCACATGATAAAGTTGGCCGGCTCCGATAATAACAAATGCACATGAGCAGCGGTAGAAAGGGGGAGGAGAGTGCCGCAAGTGAGTTTTTTACAACATTGTTGTGAAATATACGCCTCACAGCTGTAGGGGGAGCTCGCTGAGAAAACATGCGACATCAAAAGTGAAAATCAGCGAAGAAATAGCTAGAGTTGCTGAATGCCCCTTTAACTAATGAACATTATTGTAAAGTGTTACCGTATTATTCGCTAAAAATCATTTTCATTTTTCAGCTTTGACTTTGAGCTTATACAGCTTCTCTCTCAAGTGCTTGCATTTATCTCCATTGTTCTGCATCTTGTTCCATCAGGTTCTATAAACTTCATGAGAGAAAGGTTGAGCCCATATCTATGACTGTGCCACGGAAGGTATGTTCACTCTGCATGCATTCATGCGTTCAGTTTTGAATCTGTGTTTACAGCGAGTCAGGAAGGAAAGTTAGTAAGTAACTTTTGACTATTAATAAGCCATTCCATTTTGTCATCTACAAGAGCTTTGAGTTGAACTTTGTTCTGATAGAAGTGTTGAATTTCTGTTTGAAAAGCTTGGAAAGTTTAGTGTTACAGGAAGTTCTCTGAAAAATACCATATTGTAAATGCTCTATTGCCTTGTGTGTAGAAAAATAATTGCACAGGTTTCTCTATCAGCCATATATACTGCAATTTGTTAAAAAAAATATGTTCAAATGGTGATATGCTCATGGGCCATTCCACAGAATGGGTACCATGTGCTTATTATAGTCCTTGAAAATAAAACTTTAAAAAAATATATTTTTTTAAAAACTGAATCTAATAATGTATATTTAACCTTTTCAAAATATGTATTTGTTCATCTCAGGTAACTTCATTTAATCTTTTACAAGGTTTTTAAGTGGATGGATTTACAAACATGTTAACTAATTACTTTCTCCTCAAGGAGATGTTTATTTTAAAGAAACCGTTGGTTTCATGTTCAAATAATTTATATTTTTCATAAAACCCACTATATATGCACACAAGGTTCATTTTTCTGAAAGGTGACTCAAAGTTTGATCAAAGTTTATCCATTTTTTTAAATAAAGCAATTTGTTAACCGATTGGACAAATAATGGAACAAACACAATTCATTTTTTTATTGAAAAAACTAATTAGTAACAGGAATGAACCCTGGGTAACAGGATTGCGTGTCCATGTGTTTACAGGTTTGCCTACACTTGTGAGGTGTTAATATCCTCACTAATAGTGAAACCTGTTGCACACCAACTAGTGAGCTCAGCTGTACCTCACTTGTTTCTAAATTTAGTGTTTTGGACAAGTTTCTGTAAGGGATATGTTTAGGGGTTAGGGGTCGAGTTACGAGATAATATATCAATTACAAGAAATATTAAAGTAAAAATAGCAGGTACAACAGCTATAAAGTGAATAGCAGGCACAACAACACAGGACACTACAACATGAAAATTGTATTTTCAAATGTATCCACTTGAGAGAGCGTGTTTAAAAAGCTCAGTTTTCACTGTACAAAAAACATTGTATCAGTGCAGATGGAAGGCTAACGTAGAGAAAAAGATGCGGTTTCAAATTTATCTAGATTAGTGTGCTTAATATTCACACTAATAAATCAATACACCAGAGGACGCTACTCGCTCCTGTCGCCCCAACCTCCCCCCCCACAATTTTTTTTTTAAATACATGAACTTCCCAGTTGTAGTTACAATATCATCAAATATACAGAAACTTTAGGTCTTAAAATAGCCTTCAGAAGATTCAGATGATGCAATATCCTGTTGAAGATGTGTCTTGGGAAATGGGGGGAATGTCTTAACAGGACTGAGTGAAAACCTGGGGACACGACTAAAATGTGTATTTTATCTAATAAAATGTTTTAAAGCATTGGGCCATGAGGGTACACAACATTGCAAAAGAAAAAAGATTTATAAAGGATTTTAATCATATTTCATGTTAAAATGTAGTGTTAGAGAGTAGGGACAGGCAACTAATGCTATTTATTCAGTGTTTTAGGTATGTTTTAAAATATATGTTTCACATTTGCAGTTAGGTTAATGTGCAGGACACTTGGCTTAATAATAAATGTATTTTGGGGGGGGGTGGGGGAGGTTGTCGCGCGAGTGAGTACGCTACAGTATCACGTGCCGTTTGAACTGACACACTACAGCGATCTGTCACATTTCAAAGCGCCAAAGCGTTATTTGTTGTGTGAATCTCGTACAAATATTGACAGAATCTGACAGCTGTGAATTTGTTCCATATCAAAAGTAACCTTCTCTGTCTTGTCTGTCAGTGTCAGTGTCCTCTTTGTCCACGATTTTTCTCTGCGTGAGAAAAGCGTGTGAAAAGGGTCGATTGCATGAGTCTCACGGTCAATGCGGGAGAGTTGGCAGCTTTGTGTTCATGCAAGTTTGTAATTATAATGTCCTGAAATGGCAGACCCAATGCTGACTGGTATTTGAATAATATATATTTAGGTGATACATTTTTTCTCTTCAGATGCTCCATTACTTCAAACACTAATCTATCCTAATACTTCAGAGTAGAAATCTCTTTTGATTTTTTTTTAAAACCATTTAAAGCTTAATGATTTAAAGGGTTTTTATGGGTTCAAGGAAATTCACAAATGCTGTCAATTACCGAAAAAAAAGAATTTGCTCAGTTTGTAACAATAGACAAACGTCTCATTTCCCTCCCTTTGCTATATTTAAGATAGCTTTAAGATAGCTCACCCATAAATAAAAATTCTCTATCATTTTCTCACACTCATGTCATTCCAAACCTGTTTGACTTGCTTTCTTCTTTGGGACATAAAAAAAGATATTTTGAGAAATGGCTCAATGTTTTTGATCAATACAATGAAAGTTACCAGTAACCGAAACTCAAAACTCAAAATAACTCAAAATCTTTTTTTATGTCCCAAAGAAGAAAGCAAGTCAAACAGGTTCCCAACATTCTTCAAAAAATCTTCTTTTGTGGTCTTCAGAAGAAAAAGCAACATGAGGGCAAGTCGCGACAGAATTTAAATTTTTAAGTGAAATCAATGTGGAAATGAAATAAAACAGGAAACCTATTTGAATTTACCATTCTTAGCTGGTATTTTGTGAATTCTTGGTACTGCCCCACTGCTGTATTTTTAGTGTCTAGTGTCACTGTGAAAGAGGAAGGAAGAAAACCGATGTTCAGCTGCCCATTTGCAACCTATTAATTGGCATGTTTATCAAACTGCACCATCTCTCTAAATTAAACTCTTCTTTTCCCCCACCCACTGTCAGTCCGACCTGTTTCAAGGGGATCTGTACCCGGATACGGCGGGATTAGAACCCGCTCTGTTGGCGGAAGATTGGATTGCAGGACAAGATGCCCCTCCAGGCCTTGTTTCCCTCAGCGGAGGCTACATGGCCCCTCCAGCCAAATCCGGCACGCTGCGGGGTCGACCCAAACTGCTCTCTCAGACCAACACTAGTCCCACCAGCACCACTGCGCCAGCAAACCCAATGGCGGTTGAGATGGAGAGCGAGGGTCCGGGCCACGGGCGAGGAGGAAGGGATGTAGATGGTGGGATAGAGAGAGTAAAGAAAGAGGTGAGTGACAATTGTGACAAGGTTCAGAGAAATGAGGAGACGACAGGGTCGGCTGAGGTGGACTCGTCTCATTATTGACCCCTTTTGCGCAGACGTCACAGTTACGTCACGGCGCTAGCTGGAGGCAAAACAAAGGGGAAACTGGAGGCGGCAAATACAAACCAGCACAGATTCGGCTACATAATAAGGAGCTTTTTATTATTGTTAAATGTCATCTTGTTGTGGTGTTGGGTGCTAGAATCAATGAAAAATGAATATGCTGTATCTGGAATTTTTATTTCTAGAAAATATATTAACATCATTAAAATAGCACCGTAATGTCACTCTTTACATTGTCGTCTTCTTGGCGCTGGCTAGGCAGAACTGCGGATCGTACCACACAAGTCTTGTACATGACCATTCAGCACATAGTTATAGGCATCTAAAGATTTATATGCCCTCAGTTTCTATTTACGCTCTGTTTCTCTATCGGATAGGTGTAGAAGTCAGGCCACTCAACCGGAGGAAGCCTAGCGTTAACGTTAATCCTGTCAGATCGTCCATCCATTGAGTGAGCGTGTACGGGTCAGCCAATCTGGTTCCGTCCGTTAAAATTAACTTTTGCAAATAACAATCGCGGTCCTGGACAGTGAGTGACCTTGCACATTATGATAAAATCTGATTTTCTCCAGTCATTGTTAAAAAACAAGCTAACAAAACTTGCAAACTAACGTTAGTGAAGCGGCCAGAGGGATCGTTCTGCCTTCACCTAAGCTCCGCCCACAAAAAAACTCACCATGTTTACTAACTGAAAAGGGGTCTATTGTACACTTTTTTCGACAAACAAAAGAGTAGCGCAGCTCACGCTTAAATAATAACTATTTCTTCTTGTTGGGAAAATATATACACAGTCAGGCGGCTTGTTACGAGTCCACCGGTAGATTCTCTCTATTTCTGTCTGTCAGCCAGCGGCACTTATTCTCTCCTGAATGTGTCTGTATGTGCACAGTACAGTGTGTGTGTGTGTGCTTCACTAAAAGCAGTGCATTAATATAGAATTGTGATGAAACTGACTGGAACATAGACATAGTGTCGTGGTGTCACCCGTAAGTTTCTGAAGCACGTTTTTTAAGCCCAAAGTGGGCGGATCAGGCCGTCGCCATCTTAGCAGCGCATCACTGAATAACCGAAAATGGGCAAAAAGGCGCCGGGATTAGCTAAGGTGACGTGACACTAACTGACAGCAGACAAACGACTAGTCAGTCCCTCCAGAAAAACGCGATTATGCGATCACATGATTTAGTGCATAATAAGCCAAAGTCCGCATATTCATGCGGGGGCCGCATTTTTTCAAATACGCCGCACTTTCGCCGCATAAACTGCCGATTTCCGTGCAAAATATGCGGGGCTGGCATGATTTCATAATCCTCGCATTTTCGTTGCAAAAAAAGTCACATATATCTTAGCAGAAAGTTGAAAGATGTTGCGTTTGCTTCACACAAGAGTCGCCATTTCCCCCCGTTTCCATGGGAACGTTATGAAGTGACGCAATTATACGACGGGATAGCTCACAGCTGAAGTTATTGCAGAGGCCAGACAGACTCACGGAGGCGATTGGCATCTCGCAACTCGCTCTTTATTCCCAAATTGAACTCGTATAACTGTCTGTCACACGTTCTACCGTCACATCGTTACTTAATAAACAAAATAAGATAAAAGAAGTAGCATCAAACAGAAATTACCCGCACACATGGCGTGTTGGAGGCGCACATACAATATAACACTGCAGACAGTTCAACATGGAGCGCGCAGCTCTTAAAGGGGCCACACCCTATTTACACTCGTTACAGTCTGAAATAAAACAAGATGTGAAATTAAATATTCCCAGCACTTTCTATGATGTAGTATGCTTGCTTATCAAAGGAAGTAATAAGAAATGACTCTTTACATTAAGGTAGTAGCCTAGTGAGAACAGGCTGTCGGGGGAATCACTTTTTTTCTCTTTTTCATCAAACCGCAGTTTTTGCAAGTTCCCGCAATTTTTGCAAGTTCCCGCAATTTTTGCAAGTTCCAAGTTCCCGCAATTTCATTGCATAAATATCCCGCATATTCCATCGCATTTTTAAAGAAAATGGGCCGCATAATCAAGGATTTTTGCCCGCAACAATCACAAAAAAACTCAGCGTTTTTCTGGAAGGACTGGCTAGTAGTGACAGCAGCGGCAATCCACCTGTCATTCAAGTGGCCACGCCCTTAATTATGCAGAATTTTAAGGCTGGTTGGTTTCAAGACAGCGACTGGAAGGTTGCCGCTTGGTTTGAATGCACACCTTCCAGCTAATCAGAATAATTAAACTGAAAGCTTCATTGTTGGTAGAGAGAGACGCTACACAGGCCCAGATACTACACACACACACACACACACACACACACACACACACACACACACACACACACACACACACACACACACACACACACACACACACACACACACACACACACACACACACACACACCTACCCCTCTCTCTGTCTCAATAATTCATTCATATAAATAGTATAATTCAATCAAGTAAATGTAATCTTTCCACTACTTTATCTCTGTGTCTGATTTAAACCATTCAGTTTCAATGTACCTGTTTAAAGTGCCCCTATTATGCTATTTTAAAGGTTCCCACTTTTGTTTTGGAGGTCTCCTACAATAAGGTTTACATGCATCCAAGGTCAAAAAACACTTTTATTTTCTCATAATATACTTCATATACAACATCACCTCTGCTCTCACAGCGTCTGAAAAGGTTCAATCAAGGATTCATTCTCTCTAAACCCTTTCCGAGAGTCTACTCTGCCCTGATTGGCCAGTCTGTTGTAATTCGTCCACTCTGCTCTGATTGGCCAGTCTGTTGTAATTCGTCTACTCTGCTCTGATTGGCCAGTCTGTTGTAATTCGTCTACTCTGCTCTGATTGGCCAGTCTGTTGTAATTCGTCCACTCTGCTCTGATTGGTCAGTCTGTTGTAATTCGTCTACTCTGCTCTGATTGGCCAGTCTGTTGTAATTCGTCTACTCTGCTCTGATTGGCCAGTCTGTTGTAATTCGTCTACTCTGCTCTGATTAGCCAGTCTGTTGTAATTCGTCTACTCTGCTCTTTTGGTCAGTCTGTTGTAATTCGTCTACTCTACTCTGCTCTGATTGGCCAGTCTGTTGTAATTCGTCTACTCTGCTCTGATTGGCCAGTCTGTTGTAATCCGTCTACTCTACTCTGTTTGGCCAGTCTGTTGTGATTGGTCTACTCTGCTCTGATTGGCCAATCTGTTGTGATTGGTCTACTCTGCTCTGATTGGTCAGATGGCCCAGTCTGTTGTGATTGGTCTACTCTGCTCTGATTGGCCAATCTGTTGTGATTGGTCTACTCTGCTCTGATTGGTCAGATGGCCCAGTCTGTTGTGATTGGTCTATCGCTTACAGCACGAGTCGGAAATGAAACAGCCATTACCATACCTGAACTTCAGCTCAACTTCAGCTCCGAATCTTCCTCAGCACTTGATAAAAAGAACAGGAACAATGGTGTTAGGTTTACCGAATCAATTCGAGCCCAAGTCCTCATCCTTTAGAAAATGCATGCAAAGAGTATTTGCTTTCGCAGAGCATACATATCGACAACATGAACCAAACTCTTACAGTCTCAGCTTTAACTACAGTGTTTGAGGGTCAACGTAGATGATATTCGTGGGCAACCAACGAAGACAATAAACTGGCATTATGCAAATGTGTTGCTGACGGCTCGTTTCGGCAGTTCAGAATCTTCTTTCTTTAAGGAGACAATAGCTTTTTTTGTCGTGCACTTTGATCTTTAAAACGTTGCAGACCTTTTACATTCACAAACACCTGTATTTACACACTGCATGGAAAGGTAATATTGGAAAAAAGGATAATAAGGGCAAAATGATAATAAGCCTAAATGTTTATGTCCCATTTTTGTTGTTTTTCTTTCTTGCACAGGAGGACCAACTTTCTGATATTCTGACGGAGGTGCGGGCTTTGCGTGCTCTGGTTCTGGCTCAGGGTCACAGGATCGACGTTCTGGAAAGGCAACTTGCCCGTATTGAGGATGGAGAAGTGTGAAGGAAACTACAAACATATCACAACACATAGCCTTACCCACATTTAAAAAGCTTCACTGAAGAGTTATGGGAAATGTAGTTCCGTTACTGTGACATAGTAATACAAAGAAATGAAATGAGCTTTGAGCTTTATTGGTACACTTTTGGCTATTGATGCACTAATATATAAAATCCTAAAGGCTGCTCATTTTGTGCTTTTACTAGTGCTGTTACATCAGGTACTTACTTCTAAGTACAGACTCTGAAGTCAGAATTTGGTTGGGTCAATATTTGCATGAACATGCAAACTTTAAATGAAAAGCAGACTCGGTAATACCGTGTAGTGTGTATTAAGAAAGCATTTATGAATGCTTCTAATTAATGAAAGTAGTTTGAAGCATGAAACCTTCAGGAAATGTATTAATCCAACATGCTGAATAATTCCTTTCTTCCGCTAAAGTTTGATGGTGCTTATGAACATGCATTGACCAGCACTGTTCTTGAGTTTCTTTCTTCCTCTGTCTTAACACTTGTAGCATTTATTTGGGATGTGGTTAGAGTTTCATGTGTGTAGCATGTGATAGAAACTGTACATGTTGTTGAAGGAATTTGTGAGCTATCAAAATAATGAAGAATAGTGTCAGAAAATACAGATGAAGATTACATTACAGTTACATTTCACCCCAAACATCAAAGGGTTATAAGAAATAATTTTTTGACATTTTTAAGCACACATTCAGCATTTTGTCAAAAAAAAATATTCAATTCACTAATTTTACAGTAATCATTTTCCATATTACACTAAAAACGTACTGTAAAACATTTTCTTTTACATTTAAATCAGACTAAATTTAAGGCATTTCATCAAATACAACCATGAGACATTTTTTCTTTTCATTATGGTAATGCAAAACGTGCTTAACTGTCATGAAAATGCATATCATTTCTTATTTATTTCCTTTGATTTGGAGAGACCTGGACTTGTTCTTGATAGGTTTGTTGAGATTCTTGAGTATCTTGATGAATAATTGTGCTTCATTCCTGTTTGATTGAATATGAAGAACACTAGTAGAATGTGACATTGATGTAGAGGTTTAGATGGTGGTGTTTTTGTATTTTTTTTATTTTTAGTTTGTAATCATGGGCACTACAATCAGGGATGATTGAAACGACTCATCCTCCTCTGTGAATGACTTTATGTAGCTTTATCTGTTGTATATGTTGTAAATGATCTAAGTACACATTTACTTAAAACTTAAGTGCTAACTTAATCTGTTCTTTTTAATAAATGACATTCACCCTTATCTACTGTGAATCAGTTGCTTTTATTATTTATCGCATTACTATCACTTTCAGATTGTACCAGCTGGCCTGTGATTGAGGTCAAAACGAACATTTTCGGTGCTATACTTTTAGAAAGGAAAGTGAACTAGCTTAGCAGTGCCAAACAGTGATTTCTCCTGTAAAATGGGAAGTAGTTAAGGTTAATCAAGGCGAAATTCAGAACTGAAATAGTGACATTGCAGTGACATTAGAACTGATTTAAAACTGATTTGAGGAATATTTGACCAGCTCTGGCTAAGAAACATATGATCTCTTGTTGTGTATTTGAGCCAGATTTTGCCGGCATTTTGATCTCAGCCCTTCTCAACTGTACGAACTGAGGTGTTTATAAAATGTGATCGTTTTCGCAGCTTTTCTGTGTTGTTGTGTAACGACCACACTCTGCATCGAGCCTTTTGCTGCATTCTCTGCACTGCACAAGCAGTGAAGCGTTCGTGCTTTCACGGTTCAAGCATCTTTAAGCTCGAGCTTTACAACAGGATGTGGTCTGAGAGAGAAACATCGCACAATCTAGCTAAAGGAAACTGTGTTCCACTGAGCTCTTCCTGTGTGGACTTCTTATACAAGTTTTCTTTGCACATGCTTTCATTTGAATATTTTATTTTCACTATAAAATGTGCATATTTTTAATTACGAGTTTCGAATGAACTAATAATGTATCATGACGTTAAGCAAGAAAACAAGCCAAATGCATTATTTTTGAATTCTTATGCATATTTCTTTATTACTTTTACCTCAAAACTGCCCACTACAAATTGCTTTAAATTTGTACATCCCATAAATAAATAAAATACATTTTTGTTTAATCCATTGTTTAGAATTGATGTCATGACCTCTCTCTCTCTCTCTCTCTCTCTCTCGCTCTCTCTCTCTCTCTCTCTCTCTCTCTCTCTCTCTCTCGCTTTCTCTCGCTCTCTCTCTCTCTCTCTCTCTCTCTCTCTCTCTCTCTCTCTCTCTCTCTCTCTCTCTCTCTCGCTTTCTCTCGCTCTCTCTCTCTCTCTCTCTCTCTCTCTCTCTCTCTCTCTCTCTCGCTCTCTCGCTGTCTCGCTCTCTCTCTCTCTCTCCCCGCCCCTCTTTCCTGCCTATATGGCCAAGACAAATTTGAATTCTCTATTTTATTCTCGCATGGGCTATGGGTTTAAGGAGAGTTGAGTAAAGGTGAGTTATTTCAATTTACCTTTTTTTTTTTTTTTTTTTTTTTTTTTGACTTGTGCTGAATTTTATGTGACTATTTATGAACGGCCCTTACTGTACATTCAAAAATGTATTTTTAAATATTTTATAACTATATACTAGGCTATATATAGAGGCTATGTATCTATATATTCTGTGTTCCTATGCGATCTGTATTGTAAATAAGAAGTATATTATGTGTGAGTTTTAGGAAACAGTTTTAGGTTGTTTCAAAAGCAACAATTAATTAGTTAATTTCCCCTTCTTCGAGCATTTGCCATTTGATGTAGGCTAATTTGGCACATGATTTTGGCAGGTAGACACATTACACATTCGCTGTCATCCACTGGGTCCGTATTTGAGAGCATAGCCTACACAGCTGCATTAGCACAACTTGTGAATTGCTGTTAAGTAGTCTTAAACTCATTTATACATGTGTATTTATAACCAGTGTTCAAGTGTGTGTGTCAAAGAGGAGTACATTAAATAAAAAATCCTTTTGCACAGAAATGACGAAAAGCTGAAGTGATTTCCTGCCAATAAAAAAAAAAAAAAAGAATGCACGCATGCTTACTTCCGTGCAACTGCACTTCAGAAAAGAGCACGGCGGGAGGATTGTGTTTGTGTGGGCAAAAAAGCCACAGTTTATCACAGTCTATATGAAACATGTTGCAAGTTGCTGAATATCTAAAGCTTATGAAGAGACAGTGTGATTGCTATATATTTTTGTGCTGATTCCAGAATTTTTGTTTATTTATTTAGGCTATTTAAATAAATATATTATTTGGAATTTTATAAATGTATTGTTTACACTACCGGTCACAAGATTGGAATAATTAGGATTTTTTTAATGATTTTGAAAGTAGTCTTTTATGTTCATTTATTTGATGCAAAATACAGTAAAAACTTTAATACTGTAAAATATTATTACAATTTAAAATAACTGTTTTCTATTAAATGTCACCGTCACCGCCATTATATGTTTAGAACAGTAATATCTTAGTAAAAACCTAAAAGTAATATTGATAAACTATATATCATTTGAAAGCTCACAACCTCTAGTTTTGTTTTCATATTTGGTGGCTGTTTTTTAAAATGATTTGCAGAGGAGCAGTAATTTATCAATTTGCAACAAGAATATTTCATATTCATTAGGTGTGTTAAACATTAAATTTTTTTTAACTGAGTGACAGTTAAATAAATATTTTAAAATGCAATTTATTCATGTAATGTCAAAGCTACATTTTTTACTCCTTTACTCCAGTCTTCAGTGTCACCTGATCGTCAATGAATTATTCTAATATACGCTAATTTGGTGCTTAACTTTATCAGTTATTAATGGTGCTTTTAAAAAAAATCATTTTTAAGATACGTTTACACGACACCAATGTACTAAAAACTGAAAAGTTTTTCCTTTGCTTTTTTGCATACAGATGACAACACTGTCAAAACGATCCCGTTCACACGGATCTACGAAAACGACTGAAAACGCTGTATTATTCATGTCAGGCCAGTAGTTGGCGATGTCACTTTGTAAAGAAAAACTACACGCCTATAGACTGAACGTAACATGTATGCACATGGCATCACTGTTTTCACAAATTCGCGCTTTTATAGTTTACACAGAGACAAGAACGGAATCGTTTTCAAAAGATTGCACTTTTAAACTCGTTTTCAAAAGATTGCGTTTTCAGGCCCTCAAAACGCAGTTTTAGTGTAAATGAACGGCCTAAACGCATAAAAAGTTTTTAGTTTTTAGTTGAAAATGGTGTGTGGTGTAAATGGCCCCTTACTATTATCATTGCTGTAAACGGTTTTTACTGCTTAATAAGGATACATTTTTTTTTCAGGAATAGAAATTTGAAAAGAACAGCATTTATTTGAAATATAAATCGTTTGTAACATGTCTTTACAGTCACTTTTTGATCTGTTTAATGGTGAAAAAAAAAACTATTAATATATATATATATATATATATATATATATATATATATATATATATATATATATATATATATATTTAAATCATACTTAACCCAAACTTGAGGACTGGAGAGATGGTTGCTGACAATTCAGCTTTTAAATCACAGGAATAAATTGTATTTTAAAATATATTCAAGTAGAATGCAGATCTTTTCAATTGTAATACTATTTCTCAATATTACTGTTTTTACTGTATTTTTTCATCCAATAAATGCAGCCTTGGTGAGTATTTTACCATTGAAAACATTAGAAACTCTTTACTATTCCTAACTTTTGACCTGCAGTGTAAATAAATTATACATTTGATTCATTTATTTCATTAATTCTCCCTGTTCTCTCGTTTCACTCTTTTTAGTCATGGAAAAAAACACATCGAGTTATGGGAGCACTGCAACTGTCATTATCCTCCTCTTGACATTAATCATACTTATTCTGGCACTGGTGTATTTTTACAAAAGACTTAATGTGGACACAAATGGACAGTACACCGTCCAGAACATCATCTTCGCCCCTGGCGGCCTACGGGATCGATTGAGACAAGGAGTTGGGGTTGTGGAAAACAGATTTGGCGTCCACATTTGGCCTCAACCCCGTGATGACGAGGAGAACATGGCAGATAATGACGAAGAGGAGGCTGGAGGTCATGACAAACAAAACGACAGTTACACAGAGGGAGAACAGCAGGAAAATGATGACGACGGGGGCGATTCTTCGAGTGACTATTCCAGCGTTGACCTGAGGGAGAGGGCCAAGACGCAGGTGAACGAAAAGAAAAGAGATAAGAATGAAGCTGAGGAAGAGAAGATGAAACCGAAGGAGGAGGAAGAGGAGGAGGCAGCAGCAGGAGAGGAGGATGAAAGTGCAGAAGAGAAAAACAAAGAAAAAGTAGGATTGCTCGTAGATCTAACGCCATTTTTGTCTGAGGAGGACAAAGATGGAACAGAGGAAAATAACTTGACTGCGTTATGAAAAGCACAGAAACATGGCTTGTGAATTTAATATTTCAGTGTTCATCTTGAAATATTACTAAAAGTATAAAGGCTTTTATAAGAGGGGGGGGGGGGTACTTGTTAAAAAAAGTATAAACCATTGATTAGACGAAAGAAGACAATGTTGAATGTGTACTACATGTTTTCTGGCAAGGTTTTGATCACGTTGATAAGTCTAAGAAGTTTCTGTTTCAAATGTACAGTGGTTTTGAACTTTAAAAGACAGTGAAACGGTTCCACACCCTATTCCATTCACTTCCTGCTGTTTTTCTGCCAATGCTGACTGCATGTGTGTGAAAATACATTATGAAACTTAACATTTTTATGAGATGTATATATTTTTACATTACAGAATATTTTTCATGTCAATAAAGTTATTGTCAGAATTGTTGAGTATTTTAATATACTGTAGCCACTAGTGTAAACCTCACCAAACCTGTCAAGAACGTGTTTAGAATATAATTAACCCCAAAATAATAAGGAATAATATTTATTTTAAAGAAAATTCAAGTCGACATGAAAAAGAAGTTGCGATAGTCTTTTCTTCCCTATTGTGATGTATATCCAAGTGAAATGGACAGGGCATGAAAAAACATAGGACTTGATTTTGTCCAAGGGGAATTGATTGGGTGGTTGTGGTTTGCTATTGGTTGATCTCATGTGAGTGACAGGTTTGTCCCGCCTGAAAAATCTTGTGAGTATTCACTCTAATTGCTAGTTCAGGTTTGGCTGAAGGCTGCAGTTTGTCCGGTCAGAACAATGATGTCTCACTCAGGTTATATTCCAAATCGTAGGTTTATTAAATGTGCATAGATGTGTGGTTCTGTGAATACAAAATACAGATATAAACATATATAAAATACAAACAATATAAATAACTTATTTGGTAAAATACTGACGAATAGCGGTGAAATATAACACAATACAATCTCTATGATGATATACTTGAAAAGTGGGACTGGATGTGTGTGCGCTAACGCTGTGCACGAGCTGTGCATGCGAGCATGGCTACTGCTACATGTGCGGTCGAACCGAGATGTAAACAACTGAGCGCATGCGCGAGACCTGAGATACAACCGTGCATTGGTGATTATAAGGAATAAATTTAACTACTATACGAATGACATCAATATAAATGGAATGGCAGTAATGTCACAGTAGTAGAATATGATTAAGTAAACAACCTTAAATGTAAACACAGCTACAGGCGGATTAGCATGCGCTGAGAACGTTCAACAATTATGTGATTACTTACAGTGTGATGCACGCACACGCACAATCAATAAATCTCCTTCGATTTGGGCTAATGCACTATATTTCACTCTACAAACTATATACAGTATTCAGCCGATCTCCTTTTCCCTTTATTATCCGTCTACTCTCTTCCCCTTCACTTCGCGAACTCCGGTGGAAAGTTTGGAACAGTCCATTTCTCACTGAATGACAGGGGTGACTGGGAGAGTCCATGTGACAAAGGGGAGCACTTTCTACAGCCGCCCCCAAATTCACAGTGTGAATTTGCCAACTTTAAGTGACTTTGCTACATTAAATATAAAGCTAGTCGGGAAGAGAGGGGAGACAAATAATTTTGGCTACAGGTCGGGTGTAAGTTTTGCCGTTAACCTGTATTTTCGCAGATCTGACTCTCTTGTCCAACCCAGGAAAGACCTGAACAATTATCCCTACGGGCCAAAGAGCGCGGGGCAGTTGTTGGTCCACGATCATGACTGTGTCACCGACTTGCAGGTCAGCTTCTTCAGTCCTCCATTTCTGTCTGATTTGGAGGTTGGGTAGGTAGTGGTGAATAAAGTGCCTCCAAAAGTGGTCAGCCAAGAGCTGGCTATGTCTCCATCTCTTACGGCTCAGGAGTTCAGAGTTTTGGTATACCACTTGCGGTAATGAGGCATCTCGCCGCCCCATCAACAAGATGTTTGGAGTAACTGGATCTGGATCCGCGATGTCCGAAGAAGTGTAGCCAATGGGTTTGGAGTTGAGGATTCCTTCTATTTCTATGAAGACAGTTCTCAGCACTTCTTCTGTGACTGTCTGGCTGCCAATGGTGACGTGAAGTGCAGCCTTTAAAGAACGAATTTCTCTCTCCCAACATCCACCGAAATGGGGTGAACTGGGTGGATTAAAGATGAATCTTATTTGTTGGCTGGCGAGTTGGGCTTGAAGCTCAGGGTGAAGGGCGATGAATGATTCTTTCAGTTCCCTTTCTCCTCCTTTAAAGTTGGTGCCTTGGTCGGACAGGAGCTCAAATGGTTTACCACGCCTGGAGATGAATCGTCGTAAAGCCATCAAGAAGGAATCTGTGTCAATGCTGGTGAGAATGTCAATGTGGACTGCACGGGAAGTCATGCATTTGAAGATGATTCCCCATCTTTTCTCATTCCTGCGTCCCACTTTTATAGTGTAAGGTCCAAAGCAGTCCACACCTGTTGAATAGAAGACAGGTTGATGGATCCTCAATCTGGCAGGTGGGAGGTCCGCCATTTTTGGTGGATGTGGTTGTCCCCGCCATCTCTGACACTCTGCACATTGTCGTTGATGGTTTCTGACTGCAGCCTGTCCCCGTATCACCCAGTATTTCCTCCGAAGTTCAGCAAACACCCTATCTGGTCCTGGGTGATGTAGCCGATCATCATAGTCCTTGATTACCAGTTTGGTAGTTGGATGAGACGAGTCGAGGACAATAGGATGTATTGTATCTTCCTCTAGCTGGCTGATCTGACGGAGACGACCGCCAACGCGCATGAGTTTGGTGTCCTCATCAAATTCCGGGGCTAAGCACAACAAGCGACTATTTTTTGGCAAAGATTTACCTGCTCTGAGGAAGGACAGTTCGTCTGGAAATGTATCAGTTTGGCTCTGATGGAGTACTGCCAGTTCTGCCTCTTTGTAGTCATCTGCTGTTGGGTTATGAGTGGCCGCCCCGTTGGCATGCTGGATGTAAGCCTTTAGTAACTCTGGAAGAGTATGGTATTTCTGTGGATCAGGAGTAGGTGGAGTGGAGATTGATAGGCCAATGAAGATTGGTTTTCTCAGTTCACTGTCCTGATCAATGGTCGTAAACGGTGGCATCTCCGGCCAGTGGTCAAGTGTCTGTCTGAGGAATTTTGGCCCCTTATTCCATCTGCTTTCCTGGCCTATGTCACACAGCAGTTTTCCCTTTGTGATGTCATCTGCGGGGTTCTCTTTTGATGGCACGTATCTCCAGTTATCAGACTCCGTGAGTTCCTGGATTTCTGCCACTCTGGTGCCTACGAAAACTTTAAAACGACATGAGTGTGACAGCAGCCAGGTAAGGACAGTTGTGGAGTCAGACCACAGAGTGACGCTGTGGATGGGCAAAGTTAGCTCTGTCTTCAGAACTTTTGCGAGTTGTGCACCTGCGAGTGCTGCACATAACTCCAACCGTGGAATGGTTTGCTGCTTTTTTGGGGCTACCCGAGATCTACCGGTTACAAAGGCTACTTCCACTCTACCTTCCAGGTTTTCAGTTCGTAAGTAGGCCACGGAACCATAGGCTCGCTCTGAAGCGTCACAGAAAATGTGGATCTGCCTCATGCTGGTAGGCTGATCCAGTTCTTTACTGCAGTAAGCCCTCGGCAAAACAACGTGCTGTAAACCATCCAGCTCACTCTCCCATGCTTTCCACAAGTTCAACAGATTCTCAGGCAGACGGGGATCGTCCCACTCTCTTTTCTTGTCCCATAACTTCTGTACGATCACCTTGGCCCGTGTCGTGAATGGCACAATATAACCTATCGGGTCATACTGGCTAGCGAGGATATGATATATGCTCCGCATAGTTGGAAGTGGGTGGTCTGTCCGCCGCTGCTTATAGGAGAGAGTGTCTGATGAGCAATGCCAGTGTAACCCAAGAGTTGACTCTTGTGCATCTTGATGACCTTCGCTGAGCCACTGGATGCTGCTTTGAGATCGAGCATCAGCTGGCAGGTGGTCGATGACTGATGGATCATTGCTCGCCCATTGTCTTAGGTCAAAGCCTCCGGAAGATAAGAGACTGCGGAGTCTGTCTACAAGACCTTTCGCTGTCTCACTTGAGGTGAAGCTCTGAAGGCAGTTGTCAACATAGAAAGATTTCTCTACTGAGAACTGTGTGTCTTCAGACTCACTGTGATCCAGGACGTGCTTCTGTAACGCGTATGTTGCGCAGCAAGGACTGCACGTTGTTCCGAATGGAAGTACTTGCCATTCATACACGTCTGGTGCCTTGTCTCTCTGAAGATTTCTCCAAATAAATCTCAGTAGTGGTTTGTCCTCAGGCAAAAGGCGTACCTGGTGGAACATCCCACGAATGTCACTACTAATGGCGATGGAATGTTCTCTGAATCGCAGAAGAACTGACAGAAGAGAAGGACTAAGTGGTGGACCAGGGAGCAAGTACTCATTCAGGTTGTGGCCTTGGTAAGCAAACGAACAGTTGAAGACAACCCTTTTCTTTCCATTATGCTCCACCAAATGATGTGGAATGTACCAGCTCTCTTTGGAACAGTCCACCTGCTCAGGAGTGAGTTTTGTGATGTAGCCAGCTTGCTGTAACCTGACTATCTCCTCTTGGTAGGCCGCCGCTTGATCAGGATTCTTGTTCAGCCGATTCTCTATTCCCCTTAATTGTGGCAGGACAGCTTCTTTAGGTGCATGTAGACATGGCATATCTTTGGCACGTAGAAGAGGGGTCGCATAGCGCTGGATTCTGTTAACATTCACTCTCACGGTTTTGTCCTGGAGAAGTTGGATGGACTCTTTGTCTTGTCTAGACCTTGTCAGTACCTTCTCGTTTCGATATGGAAGAATGTCCATTTTCCACAGTTTCTCCACATTCGCTTAAAGGTCGTTAGTGGGCCGTAAGCTGGTGAAAAGACATTGCTGTGGGGAAAGTCTGCTGGTTAGTTCTTGTGCTGGTCCCTGTAGTGTCCATCCTAGGCGTGTTCTCACAGCAGCAGGGCCACCAGGTGGACCCAGTCTGACTGGTTCTATGGGTGTGATGAGGTGAGTGCAGTCAGAACCGATGAGAACTACTGGTTTCACTTTGTGAAGGTGCTGTAGTGGCAGGCCTGCAAGATGCTTGTACTTCTTCTGGAGTACCTTGACGGGATGCGTGTGCTCTGCTAAACCCAGGCTGTTGGCTGTGAATGCGCTCCGTATCATGAAAGCCTTGCGAGGGTTAGCTACTGAAGACACAGTAAAGGTCACAGCCGCCCCGTGAAGGGTCTGTGTATCTTGCCTGACTGTACGGAGAACTAAGTCCTCTGGCTGACCCTTCAGATTCAACTTCTGCACAGCTTCATGTAGGATGATGGTCCGCTCTGACCCATCATCGAGGATTGCATATGCCTCCATGGATTTGTTGCCGTTTCGGAGCAGAACTTTAGCCACCTTCAGCAGAATTTTATTGTCACAGGTTGGACGATCCACATACAAGACTGCACTGGCTGGAACCGATTCTTCTGTGGCTCTGCTCTGGTCATTTACATCATGTAAGGCCAGCAAGTGCTTTCTGTTACAAGATGGACAGAGGGCTTTCAGTGTGCAATTGGCAGCATGATGACCACGCCCACAGCGCCAGCATCTATTTTGGCCTTTAATCCAATTCACCTTCTGCTCTTTGTTGAGTAACTTAAAGTTCTCACAGCCGCTCAGAAAATGTCTGTTGTTGTCGCAGTATGGACAGTAAACATTCACCCCTTCTCTCTTAGCAGCAGTTGGTTTGGGTGGATAAACTGGTGATGCTGGGCTGGCCTTTGGTTTCTCTGTACCAAGGAGGATGGTAGTGGGTTTGCGGGGCTGTCTAAAGTCTCTCCTCATCTCACTTCTCGGCACTGTCGAAACTCTAGACTGACTGATATAGTCAGTCTGGTCATCCTGAACTTGTAGCTCGTACTCAAGCCAGTCCGCAAAGTCCAATAATGTGGGGATAGTGACATGAAGAGGATGAGTGTACCTCTTGAAACTGGACCTGAGATCATGTGGCAGTTTGCTCATCAGTCTGGACACATGTGATCCACACTCCAACTCGACATTGCCTTTCTGACCCAGCTGTTCCAACATACTGACCAGGGACACAAACAAAAATACAAACAATATAAATAACTTATTTGGTAAAATACTGACGAATCGCGGTGAAATATAACACAATACAATCTCTATGATGATATACTTGAAAAGTGGGACTGGATGTGTGTGCACTAACGCTGTGCACGAGCTGTGCATGCGAGCATGGCTACTGCTACATGTGCGGTCGAACCGAGATGTAAACAACTGAGCGCATGCGCGAGACCTGAGATACAACCGTGCATTGGTGATTATAAGGAATAAATTTAACTACTATACGAATGACATCAATATAAATGGAATGGCAGTAATGTCACAGTAGTAGAATATGATTAAGTAAACAACCTTAAATGTAAACACAGCTACAGGCGGATTAGCATGCGCTGAGAACGTTCAACAATTATGTGATTACTTACAGTGTGATGCACGCACACGCACAATCGATAAATCTCCTTCGATTTGGGCTAATGCACTATATTTCACTCTACAAACTATATACAGTATTCAGCCGATCTCCTTTTCCCTTTATTATCCGTCTACTCTCTTCCCCTTCACTTCGCGAACTCCGGTGGAAAGTTTGGAACAGTCCATTTCTCGCTGAATGACAGCACTTTCTGCACCGCCCTCGTGCCAGTAAACACATCATCAGAGAATAGAAGAGATGTCAATGCAGAGGGAAGATATTTTAATTAAAGATTACAAGGGCACATGAATTAAAAAAAATATATACACATGGATAAATCATTTATATTAAACACTGCAATATTCCATGAAAATAATATTTGTCCATTCTGATTTCATGATGAATTTAAAATGTGAATTGTGACATTACATTTGCCATGATGTAGCATCAGGGCACCAAACCACCGACAATTGTGAGGTTATAACTGTGAAACCAACTCTCTTATCATGGTTGGACATTTTGAGAAAGGGTTCATGGCTCGGGTCAAGAAGACAATGATAAGGAATGTATGCTAATAGTGTAAACTAGATTAAAAATGTTTGACAAGACAAAGCCTGAAAAACCTAGCCTGGACTTTTTTGAAGTAATTTTAACAGCTTCAAGTTTGAAGGTTTTCAGTTAGTAATATATTTTAAGTTTTAGTTGAAAAGCTCTAGCAAAGACAGACAGACAGTAACCAAACAGACAGACAGACAGATAGATGGACGGATGATAGACAGATAGATAGATAGACAGATAGATAGACAGATAGATAGATAGATAGATATAGATAGATAGATAGATAGATAGATAGATAGATAGATAGATAGATAGATAGATAGATAGATAGATAGATAAGAAATGTTAGATAGAATAAGGTTTAAATGAGTCTCAATGGCTTAGAAATAGTAGCTAAATTACATAGAATGGCAGTTAATCTAATGAGCCTCTCCAACAACTTTAACTCCTGCAAAGTTTAGTTTCAGGTCTAATTAGACATGTCAGAACCAGCTAGTCAACATTTTTCGGCTTAACTCGCTGCAACCGGGTTTGAACAAACCCGCAGAAGAATACAGAATTTGTGATTGAAACAAATACCGCTTACATACTATCAGAAGGAAAGTTTACTTTTTTATAACAATAGTCTCGATTTCCTCGATCTTCTTACGGACGGGGATGTAGCTCAGTGGTAGAGCGCATGCTTCGCATGTATGAGGTCCCGGGTTCAATCCCCGGCATCTCCACTCATTTTTTTATTTTTCAAGAAAACAATAGTGGACAAGTAAACACAAGACATACTAAAATTCTTAACGATCACAGTCGCTGAATTCACAGATTTTATATCTGTAGAAAAGCATCGAATGCACGTACGTTTGTGAAGATTTTAGGAGGAGACACTTGAGTCGGAAGTTGCACTCCTGCGCAGACCATTGGTCGGTTAAACGTCAGTGGGCGTCGTAATCACCACGCCATTGGCCAGTTTAGCCCCCAGTGGGCGTGGCCACATGCAGAGTCACGCAAACAATTGAAGAATCATGCACATTCCTTACTAGAATAAGAATAACATTTAAATGTCTTTACGTGGTAGTAGGTAAAATAAGGCATGCCGTTTAAGAGATCTTTAGCTGCGCTTTCCGTCGACTGTGCATTTGAAAGTAAAACAATACAATAATTCGATTTGCCTTTTCCTCTGTGAAAAAAATCTGGGACTATTGTTACATCGCACGGATACTTTTTTGTTCAAGTTAAGATGGATTCGCCCAAGGAATTACCCTCTTCAATTATTTGATTGCAAACGAACGATCTCTTATTGGTGAGTGTTCGCATGCTTATATTCGTCGCATTTGGGAGATAACGGGCCTTTTGCTTTTGCATCTTGCACGTTCAGTTGGAAAATATGGGTTGTGAACATAATTGACAGATAAAACAAGTAACTGAGCCACCGTGACAAAATGAACCGCTGCCATTTTATATTAAAGAGAATGAACGGTATGATGACGAACATAATTAAACATCTGCCTTGCATTTTTCTTTATCAGAGAATGGACATTTTAAGGATGCAATGGAAGAAATGCGTTCCTAAAATGTCTTGCATGTAACACAACATTCTGTGGCAAGCGGTTTTAACATTTATTGTCTACAACATTTACATTGTCTATATATTTTGTTACTAATACTTTTATTACACTTTTAGCTACATTTAAAACATTTGTATTATCTTCTGTTTCTGTAGGCTAGCCTACTTCTGTTTCTTTTTCAGTATCTCTAGTAGCCTACTGTTATAGTAGCCTAACATCGCTTAGTTTTTAATCATTGTTTAATAGTAACAAATTGCAGATTATTGGTATTAAATTCATATTTGTATATATAGTTTAGTTTGTGATTATTTACTATTCACTGACTAAATTATTTAATTTGTTGCTTGGACCTATTACACTTGTTTTTCTGTTTAGTTCAATAGACACAAACACAGTTATTAGAGACTACATTTAATTACTTAATAGTAAGATTGGTC
This sequence comes from Siphateles boraxobius, assembly GCF_051911475.1. Taxonomy (NCBI): domain Eukaryota; kingdom Metazoa; phylum Chordata; class Actinopteri; order Cypriniformes; family Leuciscidae; genus Siphateles; species Siphateles boraxobius. Next base: position 9,727,206 of record NW_027508734.1, read on the forward strand.
AGACTTTAGTTTTGGGTCCAATTCTCAGTATTACCTTTCTATTAACTACGAATTATACCTCAATACACTCTATTATTTACTGCTTATTAATAGTTAGTAAGGTAGTTGTTAAGTTTAGGTTCCTGGCTAGGATTAAGGGATGTAGAATATGCAGAATAAGGCATTAATATGTGCTTTATAAGTACTAATAAACAGAGAATATCATAGTAATGTGCATGTTAATAAGTTACTTGTTAACAGTGAAAATTGTACCCTAAACTAAAATGTTACTGTCTCTTAAATGGGTACCAGTATTAAGTAAATACATGCAAGGAAAGCTGGAATAGGTACTAGTAATGATACTGACAATTAGCCGATAAATAATGCATGTTATTAGTGAAATTGAAAAACGTGCAGTCGAAACAAAGTAGACTAGCTAGTTTAAAGGAATAAATGCTCAATTGGCTTGCCACAGCATGCTGCATAACATTCCCTTTGTGGTCAAATGCATCGCTTGCTTCTAGACGCACCTGTGCAATGCACAGGAATGAATCGCTGCAAAATAATGAACTGAGTCAAGACACATTAAGACGTCGTTATTGTGGACGTGACTTTATTTTTCTTCGCGTAGGTATGAGATGTTGTTAGCCTCGGCCGTGGTCGTCTGGGAATGGCTGAACGAGCACGGGCGCTGGCGACCCTACAGCCCGGCGGTGTCCCATCATATCGAGGCGGTGATCCGCAGCGACCCTCGCGGCGCCGGGAGCGTGGTGCTGGGCCAGGTCGACTCGCGTCTATCACCGTACATCATTGACCTGCAGTCTATGCACCAGTTTCGGCAAGATACCGGTGAGAGAGAACGATATCCTACATGATTTTTTAATATATATTTTTTTCTTCATCTACTGTGTTTTATTAATACGGTACCTTTGCTTTGAGATCAAACAAATGCGCCAACGAACTCACATCTGTATTGTGATGACTTGAAGGCAAAGGTCTGCAGATGTTTTGAAAGCTCACTTTGGTATGAAAAAGGTTGGGTCGGGCCTCAAAACGTTCATTTCAGCAACAACAACCTCTTCATTTTTCTCCAGTCAGATTCTGATATAGTTTAAAGCTTCATGTTTGTAATTCATACTTGTTTATGTCTCATGCAATGTGGAGTTCAAGTGGGTCTGCCATGAACTCCTAATGATTTTAGTCAATGCACATGAGTGCTTTGCTGGCGAGAATGAAGGGATTGGTAGAACCTATAACAAGAGGCAACGTGAAGCTGAAACAAAGGGGTGGATTGTTGGCTGTCAGAATTTTGGGAGTCTCTATCACCCATCCTGACAAAGGCCATTGTGCAAGACTGACTAGACTTCATGGGAAGATGGAGGAATGGAAAGAATAGGGTTGCCGAAGGGTAGCGGCCCATCGCTCCAAAAACACGAGGGAGGAGGAGATGGAAAAATGAATGGTAGTAGAGCGAGGTCATGAAGGGGGGTCTGATGGATAACCTCTGTGTTGCAGTTTATGCACTGTCAAATTCTTGAGACTAATTGTACTGAAGTACTAATGCATAGTTTTCTGCAAAACGATTACATTTGTGTAGTTGGTTAATTGAACTCTTTATGTTGTTCAGGGTGTCATGTTCTCAGGTGATAAATAAAACCAGTCATAGTATAGTTCTTCGGCAACCAGACACCTCTCGATATTTCAGCTGAACAAACTTTACATAATTTTTTTCTAGCATACATTTTTTGTCATTTTGAAGTGCATAAACACTAGTCCTGCTATTTGGCTGTTGTAGCTTTTCCTCATTGTGTACACAAAATAAACACTGACACAGTCAAAACACATAATTGGAGAAGCACAAATTAAACATCATGACACAAACTATTTTGGCTGAATTTTTTTCAGTGCATCACTAAGATATGCACGTATAAGGTTTGCATTCTTTCTCTCCCAGGTGGATCAATTAATATAGATGACTCATCTTGTACACGCATATCATTTTTGTTGTCCAATAAAAAGTTCTTAGAGTTGAGAGCCCCTTTCCCTTTAAATTATAAATAACGCGTGCCTCTAGAAGTAGAAGGTAAAAACAATCATGAGTCATCTCTGAATGATGTGCTATAATACTTATTTTTTATGTACTAATAAATAAATAAATTGTAATTTAATCATATAATAATTTTAATATTTTAAATAATTATATAATTATTAATGAATACAATTTTAAATAATTATATAATTATTAATGAATACAATTATTAATAATTATTATTAACATTTTAATAATAGACCATTGGCCAAGTAAAACTATAATTCACCCAAAAATAAATACTCTGTTATCATGATCTCATCCTCATGTCATTGCAAAGCTATAAACCTTCAGGTCATCTTCAGAACGCAAAGAAAGGTATTTTTGATATACTTTTTAGTACATTTAGTCTATCCATTAGAAATCCACACAACCAAAAAAATACCGAAAGACATCGTAAAAGTATTCCACATGAATCAAGCGGTTTAATCGCTTTAAATGATTAACAGATTTAATTTTGCTTATTCATATATAAACACTGATCAACACACATGCATAGAGCTCATAAATAAAATACTAAAATGTAATCAGCCTATTAGCTCATAAAATAATATCTTCATTTGTGTTCTGAAGATTATCGGTAGTCTTGTGGGTTCCTGTTTCTTCCTGTTCAAATTCCTGTTTTTAATAAGAAAAATACATCAACACAGGACTGTGCACGTCAAATATTTTTGTGGCCATTTTAAAGTGCACATTGCCTGTAGTTTTGCTAAACTAACCTCTCTGCTCTTCCTTACAGGTACACTAAGACCCGTGCGGCGAAGTTTCTACGACCCGCGGTCGGCCCCGGGGCAGGGTTGGGTGTGGGAATGGGAGAATGACTCGGGCTCATGGACGCCGTACGACACGGAGGTCAGCATCGCCATCCAGGCGGCTCGGGACCGGCAGCAGCCCTGGCTGGACTTAACGCCATTGGGCTTCTGCTACCTTATAGACCTGCAGAGTATGACGCAGATCAATGGACAGACGCAACGGCGCCGGCGCATCCAGAGGCGCTCAGACCTGCCCTACCCGCTCGTCTCCGGCCCGCTGCCAAAGCCGCATGCGTGGTCGTCCGCTGGAAGTGGTGGACTCTTGGGAGTGGGTGTTTCAGGGGTCAGTGGAGGGAATGGCAGTGCCTATCCCAGTGGAGCTCTCCCAGCTTCTGCTATCACTTCACTTGGTCAACCATGTTCCTGCCAGCAGTGTATGCTAGTCTTGGGCGTCAAGACCCCTAGCATGGCACAAACTCTGGGGCGGAAACCCCCGCCGGTACCCAAGCCGCCGAGCCCAAAGGCGCCATCAAGGGGACACTCTTACTCTCTAACCCTGCCTCACCCTCCTTCCCTTTCCAGAGTCCTCTCGCCACATAGGAACTCCACCTCGGGTGCTAGCGGAGGCTTCGGACACTCCCTCTCTCTGCTGGGTTCAGCCACTGCTGCCCTGTCGATATCCTCTAACCGTCCTCCTCCACCTGCTGTACCGCCACCCCCGCCTCCTTCTGCCATACCCTACACGACCTCTGCCTCCAACCCTACAGCACCTACACCCTCCAACGCCCTTATATCTACCGTGACCACCTGCGCTCCCACACCGTCTGCTCGTGTTCTGGGTCCTGTTTCTACGGCATCAGCAGCTTGTGCCGCCCCGGTGCCACCGCGCAGTAGTCTGGCAGGCCTTAGCCGCCCCGCCCTGCAGAGAATCGCCATGGCACAGTCACGGGCACTTATTGCATCAGGGTAAGTTGTAACAACTGCAGTCATCTGTAATTGTAAATTAAATGAAAAGAAAGGTTCCAAAGGAGGGGTTTCCTTTATTTTAAAGAGTGAAGAATTCAAAAGTCTCTTCATCAGAGATCCCTAAAAAAGATGGTTTCCACAAATATGTTAAAGGGATAGTTCACCCAAAAATGAAAATTCTGTCATTAATTACTCACCCTCATGTCGTTCCAAACCCGTAAGAGTTTTGCTCTTCTTCGGCACACAAATTGATATATTTCTTATGAAATCTGAGCGCTTTCTGTCCCTCCATTGACAGGTACACAACAACCACTTTGATGATTCAAAAAGTTCATAAAGAGATTGTAAAACGAATCCATCGGAATTGAGCGGTTTAGTCCAAATTTTCTGAAGAGACTCAATCGCTTTATATGATGAACAGAGTGAATTAAGGCTTATTGTCAGCAAACATAAACAGAAGCTCAAACGAACATGCTTGACGCGAGAGAACAAACCTCCTTTGTTCTTGCTGAAGCTCAAACGTGCTGCGTAAAACATGAATGAACCTCATTGGTTCTTGTTGAAGCTCAAATATGCTGCATAACACGAGAATGAACCTCATTGGTTCTTGTTGAAGCTCAAATATGCTGCATAACACGAGAATGAACCTCATTGGTTCTTGCTGAAGCTCAAAAGTGCTGCGTAACACGAGAATGAACCTCATTGGTTCTTGCTGAAGCTCAAACGTGATGCCTAACACGAGAATGAACCTCATTGGTTCTTGCTGAAGCTCAAAAGTGCTGCGTAACACGAGAATGAACCTCATTGGTTCTTGCTGAAGCTCAAATGTGCTGCATAACACGAGAATGAACCTCATTGGTTTTTGCTGAAGCTCAAAGTTATGCGTAACACGAGAATGAACCTCATTGGTTCTTGTTGAAGCTCAAATTTGCTGCATAACACGAGAATTAACCTCATTGGTTCTTGGTGAAGCTCAAACGTGATGTGTAACATGACAATGAACCTCATTGGTTCTTGCTGAAGCTCAAAAGTGCCACGTAACACGAGAATGAACCTCATTGATTCTTGCTGCAGCTCAAACGTGATGTGTAATATGACAATGAACCTCATTGGTTTTTGCTGAAGCTCAAAGTTATGCGTAACACGAGAATTAACCTCATTGGTTCTTGCAGAAGCTCAAATGTGATGCGTAACACAAGAATGAACCTCATTGGTTCTTGCTGAAGCTCAAACGTGATGTGTAACATGAAAATGAACCTCATTGGTTCTTGCGGAAGCTCAAACGTAATGTGTAACATGAGAATTAACCTCATTGGTTCTTGCTGAAGCTCAAACGTAATGTGTAACATGACAATGAACCTCATTGGTTTTTGCTGAAGCTCAAAGTTATGCGTAACATGAGAATTAACCTCATTGGTTCTTGCAGAAGCTCAAACGTGATGCGTAACACAAGAATGAACCTCATAGGTTCTTGCTGAAGCTCAAACGTGATGCGTAACACAAGAATGAACCTCATTGGTTCTTGCTGAAGCTCAAACATGATGCGTAACATGAGAATTAACCTTATTGGTTCTTGCTGAAGCTCAACAGTGATGCGTAACATGAGAATTAACCTAATTGGTTCTTGCTGAAGCTCAAATGTGCTGCATAACACGAGAATGAACCTCATTGGCTCTTGATGAAGCTCAAACGTGATGCGTAACACGAGAATGAACCTCATTGGTTCTTGCTGAAGCTCAAACATGATGCGTAACACGAGAATGAACCTTATTGGTTCTTGCTGAAGCTCAAACGTGATGCGTAACACGAGAATGAACCTCATTGGCTCTTGATGAAGCTTAAACGTGATGCGTAACACAAGAATGAACCTCATAGGTTCTTGCTGAAGCTCAAACGTGATGCGTAACACAATAATGAACCTCATTGGTTCTTGCTGAAGCACAAACATGATGCGTAACACGAGAATGAACCTTATTGGTTCTTGCTGAAGCTCAAACGTGATTCGTTACACGAGAATTAACCTAATTGGTTCTTGCTGAAGCTCAAATGTGCTGCATAACACGAGAATGAACCTCATTGGCTCTTGATGAAGCTCAAACGTGATGCGTAACACAAGAATGAACCTCATTGGTTCTTGCTGAAGCTCAAACATGATGCGTAACACGAGAATGAACCTCATTGGTCCTTGCTGAAGCTCAAACGTGATGCGTAACACGAGAATGAACCTCATTGGTTCTTGCAGAAGCTCAAATGTGCTGCGTAACACAGGAATGAACTTCATTGGTTCTCATACATCAAGCAAACATGCTTGACCTTCCGTTTACAACGATTTATGTGTGAGTTGATCAATGTTTAAATGTGAATAAAAGCCTAAATTCAATTTATTCATCATATAAAGTGATCGTGTCTCTTCAGAAAATTTGGACCAAACCGCTCAATTCATATGGATTCGTTTTACGATCTCTTTATGATCTTTTTGAAGCGTCAAAGTGGTAGTTGCGTAGCTGTTAATGGAGGGACAGAAAGCTCTTAGATTTCATCAAAAAGATCTTTATTTGTGTTCCGAAGATGAATGAAAGTCTTACGGGTTTGGAATTTAACATGAGGGTGAGTAATTAGGTGAATAATGAGTGAGGATGAGTAATTGGGTGGACAAACCCTTTAATCAGCACAACTGTTTTCAACATTGATGGAGGTTCAATCTCCATTGAAAATTCAGCTTTGCCATCACAAGTTAAAATTTTTAAAAATCTTTTTAATTAATACATTTAATTTTGAAAATTTAATTAAAATAAATACAGCCTTGGTGAGCATAAGAGACTTTAAAAACATTAAATCTTACCGACCCCAGACTTTTGACTGGTAGTGAATTTAGAACAAAGTTAGCTACTGAATACAGCCGCCTAAAGGTGGTCACATATTTACCATTGCAATGTGATATGTCATGAGCGAGATCTAGTCATTTTAATAGAAATCCACGTGATCGGGAGTTTTTTGGTTGAGGTCTAAAAAATTACCCATGCAGATTTTGCTCTTTATGCGAATTCACTGAATTGACCAGATTTTTTTTGCCCAAATTTCTCTAATGTGATCACACCTTAACTTACAAAATGCTTGTGAAGAGCAAATTTTGTGCTTGCATCTCCTTGTGAAAAAAATGTGAGATTGTTAAATATTTTAGGTTGAATTCAGCCTCTGCAGCCTCAAATGTAAAAACCTTGACTGTTTACAGAAAGTCTGTCACTCTAGGATGTGTACACAGGGATAGTTAGCTCAGATTTATTGCTGTTTTCAGAACGCATTTCACTTTTGGGAACAGACTAAAAATGCTGTAATATAAACCTGACAATTGAGAACTTGAATCCAATACATCTCATTTGTTGACTTTATCTGGTTAGATTACTAGTTCATTTGTTTTGTATGTATGTAGGCCTGCGCTTTGAAATGGTTTCACTTCTCTAATAGTTTATTTTTGAATAAAAGGAACTTGTGTTTCAAGAATACTTGAAAGGTTGACACATTTAGACCTGTTAAAAGTAAGAAAGTTTAATTTAGCACTGCTGGCCTATAGTGTTTTAAATGCTTGGTCTGAACCTGAACTTCATTCTACCCTGCTTCCACTCGCTTTTCACATTTTACTTTTGGACCCGGACCTCGGTACTCGGTAAATCAGAATTATCTCGTAACCACTGGAACGGCGACTGGGGTCGAACATTAAACCTTTAAGAATTAAGAATGGATCGATCCCAACTTTTAACCTCAACTTCAGTTTAAAATGTAAGTTGACAGTTTCCAAGATGGTGACGACGAAAGCAGCGTTTCATTGGTTATTTTCAAGTGGAATTGGGAGAATTTGGTGTTACAGGTTGTCTAGAAAGTGGCATGAGTGGAACACTTTGTGGTCAGAGATGGGAAATTTAAACTGGTTAATTTTCTCAACAATTTTTTTTAAAATTAGTCTTAGTCCTGTATCAAATGTACTTTTTAGTTTTGATCCTTTTTAGTCAATCTTATCCTGTTTTTTTAGTCAAGTTTTAGTCGAATAAATCAATGTCTGCATTTTAGTCTAGTCACATTTTCGTGGTTAAATTGATAATTATGATTATTTTGATCAAAATTATTATTGCAATGATTATCATTTTCATTATTTTTTACATTTCATCAGAATTATTGCACCTATTATTCATCCATAAGCACAAATCAAGAGAATGTCAACTGACATGCATGGTTTATTTTACCTCATCTAGTTTCTTGATTTATTATAGGCTATTTATCATATAAATGACCACGCTGTCTACATAATGAAAACCGCAAGAAACTTCTCTCAAAAATCAAAAGTTTCAATAATTGCAGATTACATTAATGTTTTCTTAAGACAACAGCAAAAAAAGACTTTTCATTGTCACACAGGAGTTTCTTTAGTGCATTTATTCAGCAAGAACAATGGCATTGGCAAACAATATAGTCGAGATCCATGTTTAGATTTAGTAAAGTTTCTTTACTGAGAAGGTTTGATCTCAGATTTAGTCGCTGCAAACAGTGCAAACGAACACTGACTGTCTGAATGACACTTTCATTTGAGCAGAATATGTCAGTAGAGATGGCTAAACTCCAGCTTACTTGTTTGTCTGTGTTTTCAGATCATTCGTGATTCTTCCGCAGTGTAGAGACAGCCGGTGCACATGGTTGCCAGATTGCAAAGATTAAGTAAAACACCGGGCAGAAAATGTATCCTGATTAAGGGATTTTAGAGTATTGAAATCTGGCAACTGCAAGCATTAAAGCTACATGTCTTGTACCAATATATTGGGTGAATTACTGTATAAGATAACGTAGTCAAGCAAAAGGCATATTAATTACTGTTATATGTCCAACATTGTAGAGAGTGATACATAAAACGCATTACCATTCTGATACATCGACTTGTACGAGCCTGTGTAATTCACTCTTCCACTTCTTCTGAATCAGTTTTTGGTTCTAGCATATATGGCTGAATTAAACCAATACGTGCCATCGTGAAGCATTTACTACAGTAAAGTTGAGCGAGTGGATCAGATATTCCGAGCTGGAGGGAGTGAGTGAGTGGAGGCGGGGCTAATTTGCATATTCATTGCCTCCTATATATTCATGAGTTAAGCCTGATTCACACGGCAGGATAATTAGGACCGATTTTAGCCCCGATTTACCCCTTCCGACAATCTTAAGGATGCTCTGATTATCGTAAAATAATCTGATCAGATATTCCTGCCGTGTGTGGTGTGTTAAGAGTGCTCTCGTCTGCTCGGAAGGACGTCGGGACCGCTCCGATCTCAAATCGGGGATATCCAACATGTTGGATTTTTTGGGGCCGATTTCTCCTCGTGTTTGGTGTCCCCCGGGGACAAACGAGCATGCAGCCTGTGGACTGTGGCGTGTAGCCAATCAGAAAGCGAGGTGACGAGGCGCAGAGGAAGCACCGGGAAACTAAATCAAAACAGCCGGCGGCATGGCGCACCAGAAAGTCCGGTGGACGTACATGGAAACGAATATATGAACGTTTATTTCAACAGTAATTAATCTGTGTAGTACGTATGATGTAGCAAGCATAGTCCATGCTCGCGTTGTCTCCACTTCTTTGACCATCGCCTTTTCTTTTGATCACGTTTTTTTTCCGGTTAAAAACAAACTACAAACTATCGCCACTGCATCCTCTTCGTCCGCCATGATTGTTTACTCTGAAGTCACGTTTGATCTCTAGGGATTTTGCAAGATTTTCCGTCTGACCTGGGAATGCTCGGGAGTCAAATCGGTTTGTGTGTGATGTGTTGATTTTGCCGTGTGGCTGCGCACCACACACGGTACGACCAAAACTGTTAGACCCTTGATTTTTTATCGCCGTGTGTGGGGTCTCTCAGGTTTGGAAAATCGTCCGACAATTTTAAAATCGCCCCGTTTTGCATGTACATATTTTAAGGCATGAATTGTTTTTTTCACAGGAAAATTTTTTTTTCTAATTTTTTTGGTGATCAAACATGATTTTTAAGGGATAAAATTATTGACTACAGGGGGACTTTAACGAAATGAACACTACTCCGACCGACGTCTGGAACGGAGCATAGTTTTTGAGGATCATGTTTAGGTTATACTAGACTTTAGGATCAGAAAGTGTGAGTCTCTGAAAGTAATAGCAGTGTTACATTATGTTACACTTCTGTTCTGCTACCAAAAGTTTTTGAAAGAAATCTCTTCTTCTCCTCAAGGCTGCAATTATTCGATCAAAAATACAGTGAAAACAGAAATATTGTGAAATATCATTACAATTTAATAGCAATTTTCTATTTTAAACCGCTCAATTCATATGGATTCGTTTTACGATCTCTTTATGATCTTTTTGAAGCGTCAAAGTGGTAGTTGCGTAGCTGTTAATGGAGGGACAGAAAGCTCTTAGATTTCATCAAAAAGATCTTTATTTGTGTTCCGAAGATGAATGAAAGTCTTACGGGTTTGGAATTTAACATGAGGGTGAGTAATTAGGTGAATAATGAGTGAGGATGAGTAATTGGGTGGACAAACCCTTTAATCAGCACAACTGTTTTCAACATTGATGGAGGTTCAATCTCCATTGAAAATTCAGCTTTGCCATCACAAGTTAAAATTTTTAAAAATCTTTTTAATTAATACATTTAATTTTGAAAATTTAATTAAAATAAATACAGCCTTGGTGAGCATAAGAGACTTTAAAAACATTAAATCTTACCGACCCCAGACTTTTGACTGGTAGTGAATTTAGAACAAAGTTAGCTACTGAATACAGCCGCCTAAAGGTGGTCACATATTTACCATTGCAATGTGATATGTCATGAGCGAGATCTAGTCATTTTAATAGAAATCCACGTGATCGGGAGTTTTTTGGTTGAGGTCTAAAAAATTACCCATGCAGATTTTGCTCTTTATGCGAATTCACTGAATTGACCAGATTTTTTTTGCCCAAATTTCTCTAATGTGATCACACCTTAACTTACAAAATGCTTGTGAAGAGCAAATTTTGTGCTTGCATCTCCTTGTGAAAAAAATGTGAGATTGTTAAATATTTTAGGTTGAATTCAGCCTCTGCAGCCTCAAATGTAAAAACCTTGACTGTTTACAGAAAGTCTGTCACTCTAGGATGTGTACACAGGGATAGTTAGCTCAGATTTATTGCTGTTTTCAGAACGCATTTCACTTTTGGGAACAGACTAAAAATGCTGTAATATAAACCTGACAATTGAGAACTTGAATCCAATACATCTCATTTGTTGACTTTATCTGGTTAGATTACTAGTTCATTTGTTTTGTATGTATGTAGGCCTGCGCTTTGAAATGGTTTCACTTCTCTAATAGTTTATTTTTGAATAAAAGGAACTTGTGTTTCAAGAATACTTGAAAGGTTGACACATTTAGACCTGTTAAAAGTAAGAAAGTTTAATTTAGCACTGCTGGCCTATAGTGTTTTAAATGCTTGGTCTGAACCTGAACTTCATTCTACCCTGCTTCCACTCGCTTTTCACATTTTACTTTTGGACCCGGACCTCGGTACTCGGTAAATCAGAATTATCTCGTAACCACTGGAACGGCGACTGGGGTCGAACATTAAACCTTTAAGAATTAAGAATGGATCGATCCCAACTTTTAACCTCAACTTCAGTTTAAAATGTAAGTTGACAGTTTCCAAGATGGTGACGACGAAAGCAGCGTTTCATTGGTTATTTTCAAGTGGAATTGGGAGAATTTGGTGTTACAGGTTGTCTAGAAAGTGGCATGAGTGGAACACTTTGTGGTCAGAGATGGGAAATTTAAACTGGTTAATTTTCTCAACAATTTTTTTTAAAATTAGTCTTAGTCCTGTATCAAATGTACTTTTTAGTTTTGATCCTTTTTAGTCAATCTTATCCTGTTTTTTTAGTCAAGTTTTAGTCGAATAAATCAATGTCTGCATTTTAGTCTAGTCACATTTTCGTGGTTAAATTGATAATTATGATTATTTTGATCAAAATTATTATTGCAATGATTATCATTTTCATTATTTTTTACATTTCATCAGAATTATTGCACCTATTATTCATCCATAAGCACAAATCAAGAGAATGTCAACTGACATGCATGGTTTATTTTACCTCATCTAGTTTCTTGATTTATTATAGGCTATTTATCATATAAATGACCACGCTGTCTACATAATGAAAACCGCAAGAAACTTCTCTCAAAAATCAAAAGTTTCAATAATTGCAGATTACATTAATGTTTTCTTAAGACAACAGCAAAAAAAGACTTTTCATTGTCACACAGGAGTTTCTTTAGTGCATTTATTCAGCAAGAACAATGGCATTGGCAAACAATATAGTCGAGATCCATGTTTAGATTTAGTAAAGTTTCTTTACTGAGAAGGTTTGATCTCAGATTTAGTCGCTGCAAACAGTGCAAACGAACACTGACTGTCTGAATGACACTTTCATTTGAGCAGAATATGTCAGTAGAGATGGCTAAACTCCAGCTTACTTGTTTGTCTGTGTTTTCAGATCATTCGTGATTCTTCCGCAGTGTAGAGACAGCCGGTGCACATGGTTGCCAGATTGCAAAGATTAAGTAAAACACCGGGCAGAAAATGTATCCTGATTAAGGGATTTTAGAGTATTGAAATCTGGCAACTGCAAGCATTAAAGCTACATGTCTTGTACCAATATATTGGGTGAATTACTGTATAAGATAACGTAGTCAAGCAAAAGGCATATTAATTACTGTTATATGTCCAACATTGTAGAGAGTGATACATAAAACGCATTACCATTCTGATACATCGACTTGTACGAGCCTGTGTAATTCACTCTTCCACTTCTTCTGAATCAGTTTTTGGTTCTAGCATATATGGCTGAATTAAACCAATACGTGCCATCGTGAAGCATTTACTACAGTAAAGTTGAGCGAGTGGATCAGATATTCCGAGCTGGAGGGAGTGAGTGAGTGGAGGCGGGGCTAATTTGCATATTCATTGCCTCCTATATATTCATGAGTTAAGCCTGATTCACACGGCAGGATAATTAGGACCGATTTTAGCCCCGATTTACCCCTTCCGACAATCTTAAGGATGCTCTGATTATCGTAAAATAATCTGATCAGATATTCCTGCCGTGTGTGGTGTGTTAAGAGTGCTCTCGTCTGCTCGGAAGGACGTCGGGACCGCTCCGATCTCAAATCGGGGATATCCAACATGTTGGATTTTTTGGGGCCGATTTCTCCTCGTGTTTGGTGTCCCCCGGGGACAAACGAGCATGCAGCCTGTGGACTGTGGCGTGTAGCCAATCAGAAAGCGAGGTGACGAGGCGCAGAGGAAGCACCGGGAAACTAAATCAAAACAGCCGGCGGCATGGCGCACCAGAAAGTCCGGTGGACGTACATGGAAACGAATATATGAACGTTTATTTCAACAGTAATTAATCTGTGTAGTACGTATGATGTAGCAAGCATAGTCCATGCTCGCGTTGTCTCCACTTCTTTGACCATCGCCTTTTCTTTTGATCACGTTTTTTTTCCGGTTAAAAACAAACTACAAACTATCGCCACTGCATCCTCTTCGTCCGCCATGATTGTTTACTCTGAAGTCACGTTTGATCTCTAGGGATTTTGCAAGATTTTCCGTCTGACCTGGGAATGCTCGGGAGTCAAATCGGTTTGTGTGTGATGTGTTGATTTTGCCGTGTGGCTGCGCACCACACACGGTACGACCAAAACTGTTAGACCCTTGATTTTTTATCGCCGTGTGTGGGGTCTCTCAGGTTTGGAAAATCGTCCGACAATTTTAAAATCGCCCCGTTTTGCATGTACATATTTTAAGGCATGAATTGTTTTTTTCACAGGAAAATTTTTTTTTCTAATTTTTTTGGTGATCAAACATGATTTTTAAGGGATAAAATTATTGACTACAGGGGGACTTTAACGAAATGAACACTACTCCGACCGACGTCTGGAACGGAGCATAGTTTTTGAGGATCATGTTTAGGTTATACTAGACTTTAGGATCAGAAAGTGTGAGTCTCTGAAAGTAATAGCAGTGTTACATTATGTTACACTTCTGTTCTGCTACCAAAAGTTTTTGAAAGAAATCTCTTCTTCTCCTCAAGGCTGCAATTATTCGATCAAAAATACAGTGAAAACAGAAATATTGTGAAATATCATTACAATTTAATAGCAATTTTCTATTTTAAATGTATTCCTGTGATCAAATCAGCATAATTACTTAGTCTTCGGTGTCACATGATCCTTCAGAAATCATTATAATATGCTGTTTTCTGATGCGCAAGAAACATTTCTTATTATTTTCAATGTTGAAAACAATTGTGCTGCTTAAAGCTACAGTCTGTAGCTTTTTCCTCTTTGTCGCCATCTCTGTTCGAAATCTGTAACTGCAGTAATTCGCAGAATTATTTTGACCAGCATAAGAATTTTCACATGGAAATGTCATCTGAACAAGTAAGTAACATCCACTTTTGTTTTGATCAACTATGGGGGAAAAAACAATGAAGTAAATCGCGCTGTTTAAATATAACGATCACTTATCTTATGTCAAACAGTAGCTACAAGTTATCACGCGAATTATTTAGAAATTTTTTATGTTAACAACATCAGCATTGCATGACTACATTTAATACAAGTTTATTATGATTACCTGTAGTTCAGTTACCCTTTCTGTACAGTCTAATTTCTAATTTTCATACCATGAAATTAATGTTTCTTTACTGGTTTTCTTTTTTCTTTTCTTTTTTTTAAAACAAACAAACGTATCTGTAATCCGATGCATATTTAAAACTGGAATATATATAATTTCAAGTAACATACATGTGTCATTGCTAGTAACATACTAGTGTCATAGTGCTATGAAATAAAAGGTTTATGAACTGAATCACTGTTATGCATAAATGTGTTTTACATAATATAACTCTTCCGACAAGAAAATTTTCACTTTACCGATCTGATTCAGCTCCAATGCTTGACAACGGAGGAGGCGGATTTTGTTTTCTTGGAGTAGACGTGAATTGCTCCCTCTCATAGCTAGCACAAAATAATTCATAATTACTAATAGCAAAACGAAAAAAGCAACAACAAAGGAAACTCCGTAACTGCGTGAATTAAGAGAACAAGTGTGCTGCCGTTACACGAACTATTGAAATGTCTTACCTATCCAGCAGAAAAAAAGCCGTTTCTGCGTCCGTTTTGAACCCCTTCAAGTCACGGAGTTCATGCCACCTTTCAAAAGCCCTGCCGATGTTTATTCTTGTTTTCGCGAGGCCACGGTTGCAGTCTCTTTTTTTCTCTACCCACTCAGAAGTCCAAATTCTTTTTGGTTTTACAATTGTTGAATCTACAGTTGTAACTGTTGAATCTACAGTTGTCACTGGTGATTGTCGATTCCTTTCTAGATCCGCCATAATTTTAATTATTGTGCTATGAGAAAAGGCTAAAAATGTCCACCTCCAACATGATCACACGCAATATAGCCTGCTTGCCGGGACTCCTTCTTCATGTGCACGGACGTGACGTAATGACGCAAAGACATGTTCGAATTTCCCGCGGAAACACACCAGTACCACTGGAATTAAAAGCATTATTACAAGCTAACCGTTTTGAATCGAGAAAAGGTAAGCAGATATTTTTGAACAATGGATGATTATGTTTTTTATTATTATTATTATTTTGGATATTTTTAACTCAAAAAAGTTACGGACTGCAGCTTTAATATTTGTATGGAAACCATATTACATTTTTTTTCAGGATTCTTTGATGACTGGAAAGTTCAAAAGAACAGCATTTATTTGAAATGTAAATATTTTGTAGCATTATAAACGCCTTTCAGTTTAATGCATCTATGGCTGAAGAAAAAAAAAAAGGTTTCTTTTTAAAACATCCAAACTTTTGAACGGTACTGTGTATGTCACATTATACTTGGAAAAACTGTGTGGCCTGTGGGCTTCATGAAGGCAAGAGAATAGTTAATGAAAGGAAGCTTTCTAGACGTAGCTGGTCGATGGGAGTCCTCTATGAGTGTCAACAGGTCAGTCTCGTTCATTAGACTCCCACCTCTTTCTTTCTGTCCCGTTCTCCCTGTTCCCCGTTCCCAGGCTCCATTCATTCCTGGGGGCCCCTTTAGCTCTATTGTGCAAGTGTTTTCGAGAATGTGTGTGTGCGCGGAGTGCGTATCCAAGGCAACCTTTGTTGGCAGTCGGGCAGCTTGAGTTTTATATTTGCAACACAATGCAGTTAAAGGGTGGGGGGGATGTCAGTGGAAAGACAGAAGAGGGGTAAGAGATTTGGTAGTCTGTGTGAAGGAGGTTTGGGAATAGTTGCTTGATTGAGCAAGTGTTTGTTTTGAGTGTGTGTGCTTGTGTGAGACTCAGACGCTGTCCTGTACACACAAACGTCTGTCTCAGAGACTGGAGGAGCGCAGATTTTAGGTTTGTGCGTAGTGGCATATGACTGGGATGAGGAGTGAGCCATGAAAAGTGAAGTGAGCCAACGAACGTCATATTCAGGCGTGCACTGGCATACTGAAAAGTATCAGATGGGGGTTTTTACAAGCATGCACACGCACAGAAACATCTTATAATGGCAATCATGAATGCTCAGTATCATGTAACACTTCTGTGGTTTTGTGAATAAACAGTATCATCTTGTATATCATATATCTTTTGTATATACACCACACTACCACTAAAAAGTTTGGGGTCAGTGTTGGATTGTGCCAGAATGTTGGATCGGATGGATGCGATGGATTTCAGTTATTTTAAATTGTTACAATATACGTATTACAATATATCAATAAACGCAGCATTGCTGAGCATAAGAGACTTCTTTCAAAAACCTTAAAAAGTCTTACCAACCCCAAACTTTTGAACAGTGGTGTACCGTGGGGTCCAAAAGTCTGACCACCCTGAATGTAAAATCGAATTTAAACTAGAAAGCTTATCGAATTTGAACTAGAATGCATATGTTAGGTTCAGATTCTGCTATATTTCTAGGTTTATGCATATTTCTAGGTCTGTCATTGAAGTGAAAGGGGACAAACCAATTGCTAAATTTCTGAAAATCATTGTTTGTTTTAGTTCCTGATAATATAATTGTTACAGTGGCACATGGCTGCCACATATATTTTTTCCACTCAATTATGTCATTATAACGAGATATTTTCTCGTAATAACGTGATGCTGTGTCATTAAAATAACATTTTTTTCATTAAAACAATACATTTTCTCTTAATAACAGCATGATATTGTGTCATAAAGATTATATGCTTTCCCATTATAACAAGATATTATATCGTTAAATTTACATATTTTGCACGTGACGTGATAACGTGGGAAATAGGCCTTTATCACAGTCCTCGTTTCAAAAGTGGAAGCTTCAAATAATATAGTAAAATAACTTCTGCTGTAGCCTGTATGGATGGCAGTGCCCAATGCTTATGTTTATAGAGTGATACAGGTATGATGTCACTTTGTAGGTCAACCGGCAGTTCGCATCACACTGGTTCCCTTGAGAAAAGCCCAATAGGATTTTCCCATAGGCTTTTGGACTATCGCTAAAAACAAGCTCTGTGATCAACAAAAGTTTATGATACTTGAACGTTTTTTCCCATCAAGATAATTATCACAGATAAACACAACTTTTATGAATTTTGAAGCCTAAATGCAGTTGCCAGAAGTAAAAAGCTAAAGGTATCTATAAACGAACTATACCACGGTCCCACGAATTCAACGTCATAATCCCTAAGGATAGTGACAACTCTTTCAGTTTTTATCTAAAAACATTTTCCTATTTTAATTTAATTTAACTATTTTATTATAGCACAATCATAAGCATAATGATACTGTTAAGCAGACTGAGTTTACCTGTTTAATGTCCCCGACAGCCTCTGTAGACCCATTTAGCCACTTGTAAGAAACCGACTTTTTCTAGACACGTAAACGCTTCAAAAAATCACGAGTGGGGTAATACTGATGTATTTTATGTCGTCGAATAACATGTGAAAGTGTCTTGAGCTTGTGTTCACCACAGACCTTATTTGAGCCATTTAACCAAAAACCCATTGACTTCTGCGTTTTGGCCTGAAAAAAAGTGAGGTTAGTCCAAGTACGTAAAATTTTCTTTTCAAAATTGGTGACCGTCAATTTACAATAATGCAGGCGGAAATTCGATTACGCTACAAATCGAAGCTGGATGTGATGACACGCGGACTGTGACGTTGCCATGTACAAAATATGTTGTTTTAGCGATATATCCCATTATAATGATAAAAACGTTGTTTTTATGACATATGTCATTATTACGAGAAAATATATAATTTTAACGCCATGACATCTCGTTACGAGAAAATGTATCGTAACTTTAAACGATATAGCCCAACATTGTTATTATGACATAATTGAGAGGAAAAAATAATAAACTATAAATTATAGCGAACATTGTTTTTAATAAATTTTTAACTGCAAAGTCGAGACATTTTCACCTGTGTTGAGACGTTTGGACCCCAGTGTGTATATTTACAGTATCATATCATTTGTTAAGGAGTGCTAATAGACAGGATTTACTTGTTTTTTTGTACCGATATGTTCCAGGTCCTAAATAGCTTTCGTGCTGCTTTTTATTACCTCAGAATATTATTTCACCGGCAAACAGACAAAAATCATCTTTACAGTAATGCACCCGACCCAAGTCAAAGTGTCGGCATAAGACATTGCGCAAGAATAAATGCATTATAAATACACAATATACATAAAACTTGTCTTAAACCCTCCTAAATGTATTTCCCCCTAGATATTCAATGCAAGTGCATTACTGTTATTGCAAAATATATAATGAGCTTCTTTTGTTGTTGTTGTGGTAATTAACAGAGTGTTGCAAATACAGTCTCAAGTGTTTATATATCTATATAGCCTATATTTAAACCACTAGAGGGAGCTATAAATAAAACTCTCTGTTTGTCTGGAGAGTCTGATAAATGTCTGGATTATGAACTTTTCAGAGGTAAATAAGGTACAAAGATGTACTTTTAAGGGTACAGCCCCAGTGACAAGCTGTTGTACCCCTAAAGGTAACATTTTTGCACATTTTTCTCAGTCAGTTCTTGTTGGTGTTTAGTTGATGGTGAAAATGATTAGTTGTTTATCGCAATGACTGCATGTTTGTTTGTTCTATATTCAAATTTATTTTCAGTTGTGTTTCTGCAACAGGCTAGCGGCACCACGTTTATCCCTGTGAGTGTTTTTAATTCTTCTTCAGTCATGCTCAGTTTTTAGGTGTGTTTGTAGTGGGCGTCGAGTGAAAGCAGGGATCCCATATAGCACCTATAGCTGGACGTAATTGAGCCTGACGTCACTCTCTCGCTCTAATATGACCCTTCACCTTTAAACCTCCTTGATCTTTTTCTGGTACACTTGCAACGGATGTTAGATCCATACAATGGATTCACTCTCTTTTCTTTTAGCACTTTAGTAGTACAGTTAAGCATTACTGTCAAAACGTGACACGTGCTTTTTTCCGACACATAATCATTGTTTTAAAAAAAAAATTTTCGCCCAGTATGCATCATGATTTTGCTGACTCCGTAAATCATGTTAGGCTAGTGTGATTTGTTTGAACTCTGTTGGATTGTTTTATGGTAAGAATATTAAAAGAGCTTTACAGGTTTCATTTTCAAAATGTGCCAAAATGGTACCATGTTAATACTGTGTTTTTGAACATATATCATGGTATTCTTTGCTAAGCAAAGAAGCTAAGCAAAACCTCTTGAGCACAACTATTTTCAACATTGATAATGATAAAAAGTGTTTCTTGAGCATTAAATCAGCATATTAGACTAATTTCTGAAGGATCAGGATCATGTGAAAATTCAGCTTTGATCACAGGAATAAATTACATTTAAAAAAATACTAAAATAGAAAACCTTTCAAAAACATAAAAAGTTTAGAAACCATAAACTTTTAACTGTAGTCTATCTGAATATCGTAATCATTCAGCACCATGGTTGAAACAGTATGAAAATACCATGGTATTACCATCTGATACCAGAGTATTTTATGAAACAAACGAATTATCACAGAAATAATTCTCAATCTTGCTGTAACAGAAACAAAAGGGCTGGCAAATGGGATTCAGTCGAAAATGCGACTGAACAACAAGCTAAAATGTAAAAAGGATTGTGACCAAATCAAGTTCAAAGGTCTAATCCGTGAGCTTTTTTTCATCAAGCCCTTAACGTTAGAGATTCTCCTCTCCACCTGTTCCCTTCCGTGTTTCATTGCTCTCTTCATGTTTGTCGGTAAATGGCTACATCTGGCTGTGGTTTGATCAGGCGAGTTGTGCTTACGCCTACAGCCATATGGGTTTTGTGCTAATACGGCTAGATTAGCCAGCAGCAAACGTGACTGAAGATTTTCCGGTCGCCTTCTTTCACCCCCACCCAGCACATGCACGTCAACTCCCTCCTCTACTCATTCTTCATCTTCCTGGTGTTAACATGTACCTTCACACCTCGCCGTGAACGCGTCAGTCTGCACACACTGACCCTGTGTCTCGAGGTTTCCGTGCACTTGATGTGACGTGCATACGATCGGCTTGTATACCCTTAATAACACTTCTGCTAGCACGTATAATCACACACGTTTCCACATTTAGTCTGGACTCTTCAGGCCATTCAGGACACAAGTCACAGTTCATGACGATTATGATATCATTGTTTATCCTTGTTCCGTTATCAGAATCATAAAGTTTTTTAGAGCGATCAAAGATTTTCACTGATCACTTTTGCTTTCCAAACATCCCGTACTATGACACACACCAGCGGCCTTTGTGTTTGTATACTGTACGAGCGAATCTCACAAAATGTCCAGGTCACATTTTGGAATAAAATTAGGCCAATTTTTGCGACAGTTAAGTTTCTTCTCAATGTGACATTATTTTGATGACAGTTTCATCACATTTTCCCCCATATATATATGTATGTATGTATATACATATAAAATATATATAAATATAATAATATATACACACATGATATAAACAAACTTTTATGTTAGATGCCATTAATCATGATTAATCGATTTATCAGCATTCAGCACTAATATATATATATATATATATATATATACAGTGTGTAAAATAAATTAATCATAATTAATATTATATAAAAATGTATTTCATGTACTTAAAAAATAAGCATTTTATATATATATATATATATATATACATACTACATATGACAATATATAATATATAATTATGCTTATTTTTAAGTACATTATATTTTTTATATTATATAATTTCTGATTTTATTTTCCTTTTGAATTTGGGGTGAGATATGATCCCGGTTTTGTGAGATTCATCCATATATATATCCTTGTGTCTGTGTCAATATAGTTACTGGCTGTGCATGCCCATATATGACCAAAATGTTTGAACTCGTGCAGGACACACACATGGTGTGTGTGTGTGTGTGAGCAACTATCCTGCACTATGTGCCAGTGTGATGGAACCTTATGGCGGTGTGTCAGTGTGTGACGTTGAGAGGTAATCCCGGTCTCTGTGACGTGGATCACCTTCTTTCCTAGCTGCTTGTCAACAGATGGAAACTCGAGGATTAGCTGTATAAGAGCGACAGCTGACAGAGTGAGGGAAGAAAAACTCATCCAGAAGAAGAACAACTCAGAGAGAGAGAGACAGAGGATATCTGTGAACAAAACTACATTGATTCCAGGCTCTCTAGAGGGGGGGAAAACAAATCAATCTGACTGAGTACAGAGACTGCCAAACATTCATAGAAGTTTGAGAGCAGAACGCAAGGAAGAATCCAAACATTACTTTCGCTTTTTCCTTTTTAACTCAAACTTTTTTTTTGGAGATCATCGGAATAGTTGAGACATGACTGTTATCAAGGTGAAACAGTGAGTATCGTTGTACATGTTGCTTTAGTTGTCTTGTTTGTTCAATAGTTCTCTAATGGTTTTTAACAACTAACCCTCAATTATAAGGTGCAGAAAAATAGCCTATTGTAAAATTTTGTCATCAAAAGACATTGTCATTTATCAATGGTTATTGCCATTTGTTTTTATTTTTTAAGTTTAACATAAAAACAACTTTACATTAGTTGCCTTTAATTGCAGTTATATGCCAACGTCTTTGTTCAACAGTAGTTTTCGTTCGTTCAAAATCTCACTGTTGGTTAAGATTTGTAGTTTTACTCGTGTTCTGTAATGTTGAGGTGAGATGGCATGGAAATGTTTGAGTAAGTACTAACTTGCAGTCTATGTATCGTCACATATGGGCAACAGGTGATCAGGTCATGCGAGGGTTGGATGTGCGGTACACTGCTGTTGTCTGCTGATTCACTGCCAGTTCAGTTAGTGTCAGTCGAAGCAGTGGGTTCGACAGAAGGTGTGACCTAGTTTACACACTGCAGCATGACTCGGCATGTCTGTGGGTCAGGATAGGGGTGGTACGCAATCAGGTGTAGCTGTGTCAACTACATGGTTATTTCTGTTCGGATCAAGAATATGATTATCGATAAGACCATTGAGGTGCGTCTGATTAGTGAGTGGTTGCTTGCGTAGTGGAAGCATGTTTCATGTCTTATTTCTTTTGTTTTACCTTTATAGAGTCCCCACCGTCCCAGTGAAGAACTTAAATGGATCCAGTCCTGTCCATCCAGCTTTGGCAGGTGAGAAACAATATGCAAATAAGTTATAAATAGCGACTGATTATTAAATATAGTAACATATTTGGAATAATTTTGCAACAAAAGACAATGAACCTAAAAATAGATTAATACAAAACAAATGTAAATCTCTCTTGTCTTTGGTTAGGTATCACTGGGATCCTAATGAGCGCCGCTGGACTCCCAGTCTGCTTGACCCGCCCACCCAAACTTGTGCTCCACCCCCCACCTGTCAGCAAGAGCGACATCAAACCTGTGCCAGGCCTTGGCCACTGCTGCCGGAAAACCTCAAAGAAACAGGCCCGCAAAGGTTAGGTTATGCAAATTATAAAATATACTGTACATGTGTATATATATATATATATATATATATATATATATATTAGTGCTGTCAAACCAATTATTGCATCAAACATAAAAGTTATTAAATATATATATATATATATATATATATATATACACACACACACACACACACACACACACACGCACATATACAGTATATTAGTGCTGTCAAACCGATTAAGGCGAGACACGGCAGGCAAAAACATTGTTTCTTTTTTTCCACTGGTCAATTTTGAGATTTGGGGATATTTGTCTTCAATAACATGTCTTCTTTCAGACTTGTGGTGAAATACACATTTGGGTCTTTATTTTACTACACTTTGTCCATTTGCGCCTGTAGATTTCGCCTAAATTCATCAAAAGTTGGCGTTGTAAAAAAAAGTTGGTGGTTGTCCCGCTGCTCCGCGAGCGCTGCCTGCACCCTGTCATCACACACACCGTTAGAAAGCTCTCTCTCTCTCCTGAACAATTCTGTCGGATCCAAATTTGGTCATTTCCTTTTTATCAGCAACCAAAAGTTAAAGTGAAAGTGGGGATTTAACTCTAAATCCGCAATCTCGTTATACAATATAAATCTTTAAAGCCCGTTTTCTCAGAATTACTTTTCTTTCATACTCCAAGTCCGAAATCTCCACTTCAGTAGCACCTATATACACCAAACTTTTCAGTCTTGTACCTAGTCATATTATGAAGCTATTTACTGAGGGATTTGTAAATATATTATTCCTAGCCTGATTTATATAACATTTTATTCCAAAAAACATGGCGAAAATCATTTTTTTAATGCTATTGACAGTATATTCTGATTTACAGGATAACAAAAGTAGATATCCATAAATCCCTCTGTAATTTTTTCCCCCATCTAATATGTGATCACAATGAAAAAAGAATTGTGAACCTGGCTTTGTCCAATACTCAGATTTTGTTTTTTTAAATATATGCAAATTAGCGCATATTTAATTAGATAATGCCTAATTTGCATATTTAAACATTAAATTACAGAAAACTTGCTGGGACAGTTTCATGGTGATATCTGCTAGTTAAAAATGTTACCCTATTCACCTGTAGTGTCTCGCCTTAATCGCGATAAATCACATCGAACATAAAAGTTTGTATATATATATATATATATATATATATATAAACACAGCATTTTGTTGGACGTGATTAATAGTGATTAATTGGTTTGACAGCACTATTATATGCATATACATATTCCAGCAGCCATTTCACCCTGTAGCCCAAGACTGGTTGCCCACTGAAGCTAAGCAGGGTTGAGGCTGGTCAGGAGACCTTCTGGGAAAACCAGGTTGCTGCTGGAAGAGGTGTTAGTGAGGCCAGGAGGGGGCGCTCACCCTGTGGTCTGTGTGGGTCCTAACGACCCAGTATAGTGACGGGGACACTATACTGTCAAAGAGCACCGTCCTTCGGATGAGACGTTAAGCCGAGGTCCTGACTCTCTGTGGTCACAAAAAATCCCAGGATGTCTTTCGAAAGAGTAGGGGTGTAACCCCTGGCATCCTGGCCAAATTTGCCCTGTGGCGTCTGTCCATCATGGCCTCCTAATCATCCCCATACATATATATACTGATTGGCTTCATCACTGTCTCCTCTCCACCAGTAAGCTGGTGTGTGGTGGGCGTTCTGGCGCAATATGGCTGCCGTCGCATCATCCAGGTGATGCTGCAATTTGGTGGTGGTTGAGGAGATTCCCCCTCCAATGTAAAGCGCTTTGAATGCAGAGAAAAGCAATGTATATATATGTAATGAATTATTATTATTATTATATGTGAGTGTATGTAATTTATGTATGTATATATATATATATATATGTGTGTGTGTGTGTGTTATGTATAAATATATACATTCATGTATACATGCATACATATACACATATATTATATATTTACAAACTTTTATGTTAGATGCGATTAATCGCAAGTAATCGATTTGACAGCACTAATATATATAAATATATATATATATATATATATATATATATATATATATTATCTTTTTATCTATATATAGGAAAAGAAAGAGAGATCAGCATATTAGAATGATTTCTGAAGGATCATGTGACACTGAAGACTGTAATGATGCTGAAAATTCAGCTTTTGCCATCATAGGAATAAATTAAATCCCAAAATATATTAAAATAGAAAACAGAAATCAAACAAGCCTTGGTGAGCAGAAGACCAGACTTTCAAAAAGATTAAAAAATAATAATTATTCCAAACGTTTGACCAGTTGTCTGTGTATGTATATCAATATATAATACATAATAATAAAATGTGTGGCAGTTTTTTTCTCTAAATCCTCATTTGTTTTAACTTACTTTTTCTTTCATTTGAGCAGGTAGAACTTCAGAAGAAGTTGTTAGAAGATATCTCCAGAAAGTCCGCAACCCACCTGAGGAGGTGAACAAACATGATTGATATTTTTAATAATAATTAAGATATAATATATACAGTTAAATATCATCTTTCATTAGATTAACTAAACTTAATTAAACAAATTGTTTTCTTGTTCTCTGTCAATTTGTATATTTCTTAGGACTGCACTATCTGTATGGAGTCTCTCTGTGGTCCATCTGGCTATAAAGGCCCAGGTGTCGGTGGCATTTCTCGGGCAGAGTCTGTTGGTCGTCTGTCTCAGTGTGGACATCAGTACCACCTGCAGTGCCTGGTGGCCATGTACAACAACGGCAACAAAGACGGCAGCCTTCAGTGTCCCACCTGCAAAACCATCTACGGTGTTAAAACCGGCAACCAGCCACCGGGCAAGATGGAATACCACGTCATTCCTCACTCCCTTCCTGGACACCCCGACTGCAAAACCATCCGGATTATCTACAATATACCCCCTGGCATTCAGGTAAGAGTCACTCACTTACAACAGAGCTTGTTAAAAACCGCTGCAGTGTCCAGAGCATCCATTCATATTGGCTTTTGTGCCACCTACATCGTATATTGCACTGCTGCAGTGTTATATAACTGCATGCATAATTATATAACTACAATGTAGGTCTAAACGGCTCGGTCTGTGATTGTTTTAGGGTCCAGAGCATCCCAATCCAGGGAAGCCCTTCACAGCTCGTGGATTTCCTAGACACTGCTACCTCCCTGACAGTGAGAAAGGCCGTCTGGTGAGTGTCCAGACATTCACAAACGCATTCTCATTCATCTACTGCTATTAATTAAAGAGGACCTTTTATGCTTTTTTTTTACATTTTCTACTTTTTTGTGTGTGTAATGTTGATGTTTGAGCATGAAAGGTCTGTAAAGTTACAAAGCACAAAAAGCCACAAAAGCCACATCCTTGAGATCAATTCAATTTAGATGGATTTTTATGTCATAGGATGTTCTGGGTCACTTTCAAATGAATGTGAAGTTATCATTTCAAGTCCAGAAGTATTTATCTTAAGGTTTTTTTTTTTTAAATATTTTTATCAACCTTATTATTAAACTAATTATATAAAACGATGTTATCAATGCACTACAAATAAACTGTTTATATGCCTTTATTTTGTCATTAAAACTAATCATAAGTCAGGGATAGGCAATGTCGGTCCTGGAGTGCCGCTGTCCTGAAGAGTTTAGCTCCAACCCTAACCAAACACCTGAACGTGCTAATCAATGTCTTCAGGATTACTAAAGCCCTATTCCAATAGTAATTGTTTCTAATGTGGACGTCTGTAAAAAAAATAAATGTGCATGGCACCTCAGTGATAAAACTCATGCTTTCGGATGGCGATTTATTCACGTGGAGGAGCGAGTTCTGTGATCCTACGAACCTGGGAACTCGCTGCTGTTCACGGTGTCAGTCGCATGATGGTCTGCTGTAAATAAAATGTCATATGCTTGGAATAATAAGAATAAATTCCCATTTAATTTAATAATAGGAAAATAATGTCCTATTTATTATTTAATTATATACTTATAGAAGTTATAGGTATTGACTTATCATTTTAAAATGGAAATTAGCAGAATGGGAAAAAATGGGAAATTAGCAAAAATAAGTTAATGCAACCTCTTATTTACACGAGGTAAACATAAAGCTGCTTGGTTTATATATAATTGTAGATAATGCATATTTAAAAATTGTATTGCATGTATTGCTGCCACAATAACGGCCCATTTCAAATGTTTACATGCTTTTTTTCTCTTTCTCCTTATTGTTTTTAACAGCTCCCACTAGGCTGAGGTGGAGCGGTGATGAAAATTTGTTTTTTTAAATACTCTGCAGCATTTCAGTAATAAAAGTGTACATCTGTAAAATGCATGTAAATTACAGTGAAGCGCAACAGTTACTGTACTGTGCTCCGCAGTGGTCAAAAAGGATTTAAACAGTGAATTTTAAAGTGATCTCTTGTAAACTCTGAGATGTGGATTAGGAAGGCAATTCAATTATCACACGACCTTGGTGTTTGTCAAGAAGCAAAAAAGTAGGGATTTTTATGCGGCTGGTTGGAGCAAAACACTGACATTCTGAATTCAGATGGCAATAAAATCACAAACTAGCCCCTGTAAATGTTGAAAATACATTAAGTCCCCATGAGAAACAATTACCGTCCGAATAGGGCTTAAGGCTACAGGCAGGTGAGTTTTTTTTTCAGGGTTGGAGCTAAACTCTGCAGGACACCGGCACTCCAGGACCAACGTTTCCGGTCCCTGTCCTAAATCCTTAGGGATTTCTTATCCTGTAATGCAGGGGGAATCACACAGCAATGAAGAGTATAAAATACACACACACACACACACACACACACACACACACACACACACACACACACACACACACACACACACACACACACACACACAAGCAGAATGAGATCAATGGATCAGTTGGATACTGTTTCCCAGTCAGTTGAGCCAGAAGATTCAACATTTTAAACATAAATAAAAAAAATTCTAAACTGTGACAAAGTAGATTTTGATCATATATATATATATATATATATATATATATATATATATATATATCCAAATGCAGTACCTAATAAAATAAGTCATTATGTCTAAAAACACTGTTCTCAGCAGCATAGATCAATTTGAAATGAGCGTGAAGTTATCATTTGCAGCTCAAATTTTTTAAGTGCAGAAGTATTTATCTTAAGGTCTTTTTATATTTTTATTTACCTAATTATTAAACTAATTAAATACAACTAGATTGTCAGTGCACCATAAATGAACTGGATCTATGCTTTTATTTTGTCATTCAAATTGATCGTAAAAGAGAAGGCCTAAGACATTTCTTATCCCTTAATGCAGGAAAAAACACACTGCAATGAATGGGTTAAACTCTAAACCATAAAAAGTATAAAATAGACTCTCACACACAGAGGCAGAGTGAGATCAAAGGATAAGTTGGAGGCCGTTTACCAGTTAGTTGAGCCAGAAAATTCAAAATAAAAAAAATGTCAAATCTAAACAGTCACTGACAGAAAGTAGTATTTTATGTGGCTCTTTCTCTCTATATATAGACAAATGCAATAGCTAATAAGAGTAATTAATTATGTCTGAAAACACCGTTGTCAGCAAGAAGGCTTTTCTCAACCCCATTAAAAATAGGCTTATGCTGCCATTTTTAATGGGGTTGAGAAAAGCCTTGTTGCTGACAACGGTGTTTTCAGACATAATTAATTACTCTTATTAGCTATTGCATTGTACTATGTATTAAATTTGATTTTATTTCTTTTTTTCAACCAGATAACACAAAATCTGCATATCTTTAACCTGCACATAATGCATTAATTCAGTGCTTGATTAAAAAAATCCACATTTAAACTAAAATAGCTGACTTCCTGTTGGTCGGAGCTAATGATTGTAAATTAGAAGTTTGTCCGGATCAATGAGAACAATATATGTACAGAGTTTGGTGCCTATACTGTAGATAAAACGAAACCCCCACCTTAGTCAAAAGGTGGCGCCACTGAGCCCCTCTTAGACACCCGTTTCTAAGCTCTTGCCGATGTCTACTGGCCAACAACTGATGTGTGTGTCGAGTTTCATGTAATTTAAAGCATGCTAAGAGTCTCAAAAACACCCAGAAGAATATTAAAGTTTGACACATCACCATGACTACAGTATTCAAGATATCAAGAATGTTTTCACATGTGTACGCACATCTGTGGTGTTTTGACATTATTTTGACAAAGTTTGAAACAAATTGGGTTAAAGAGTGCGATTTCAAAGCATTTTTGGCATACTTCCTGCTGCCAGTTGGTGGCGCTATGACTTTGACCTACAATAGTCACATCCATGTGATCAGCCTCCAACAACGAACACACAGCTGAAGATTCCTCAAAACCAATCAATGTATGCAGAAGTTATAACATAGTTCCTGTTTCCCTTTTTTTCGCCATAAATGTATTGCCTCGCCATGGCCAAACCATTCGTGATATCAAAAAGTTGCTCGCAATTTAGCATCCTCAATGTCTTGTGTTCATACTGACTGAGTATAGTGGCGATCAGATGAATTGCCTAGGAGGAGTATATCAAACACCAGAGCGTGTGTTTTTCAAACAACCCATAATAGCCGACTTCCTGTTGGGCGAAGCTTATGACTTAGAGTGTGAAAGTTGTTTGGCCCGATGAGATCTATAAGTGTATGAAAACTGGTTACTGTAGGTTAAAAGGGGTGCACTAACAGAGTCCCTCAAATACAACCATATAAAAGGGTGCTTAGGCCCCAAATATATGAAAAGTAATGTATTTTGAACATTCAAGCATGAAAACATTTTCTAGTAGAGCCCAAAAACAAAATTAAGACTTTGTAGAAGGGCATAATAGGTCCTCTTTAATGTACATATTCCAATTCAACCTTGAAATGAAAGGTTTTTCAACTTTTATTCTAAACAATCCCTGCTCTTGTAGGTGCTGAAGCTGCTGCTGGTTGCTTGGGACCGTCGGCTCATCTTTTCGGTGGGCACATCCAGCACTACAGGAGAGACGGATACGGTCATTTGGAACGAGGTGCATCACAAGACCGAGTTCGGCTCCAACCTGACCGGCCACGGTTACCCAGACTCCGGCCACCTTGACAACGTCCTAGAGGAGCTGAGGGCGCAAGGCATCACTGAGGAAGAGTGTCTGAGGGACTGAAAATTCAAGTCGGACAACAAAGACTGGATGTTTTTTGTGTTAGTGTTGCCAAATCTGAATTCAATTCCCAGCTCTTGTTTTTCAGAATGCCTGAGACACTTTCGAAATCAAAAAACGAAACAAAACGAAGCTTAAGGACTCTGAAAGGTTTATAAGTCATCATCGCTCAACGTTTTTCTTTCAGTGACAATAGCCCTCCTACTGCTAAAGAAACTGTACGAGCCTGTCAGAAGTGGGATAGCCAGCTGCAAGAACTGTAGTCAACAAACAACATTGCACTGTGCGCGCTATTGTGGTGGAGCCGTTATCTTTTCGAAAACTCGAAGGACCCGTTTACCCCACAAAAACTCGATTTGTACAGTGCGATTTTGTCGCTAGTGGGCTGCAGACATAGATGCCGGTGTCTGCTCCACCATATAATGTAATGTAGTTCTGTGAAGGATACGCAAAACAAAGGTACTTCTGTGCATGTAGTTGTATCATTCGGCACAGAGGCGATTACGTCCTTGGTGCAATCGAGGCCGCCACTTTTTGCCAACTTTGAAGCTCCAGTTGCAGTTTTAGATGCCGGAACGTGAATGTTTACTGCCCCATAGTGGCACTTGTTAGCATATACATTCCAGTAATTACCATGGTATTTATTTGACAACATAGTTTTCGAGATGTTTGCAGTATTTACATTAACCACTTATATTTGTACTTATTTTATTGTATCTCTTACATTATTTTATATTGTCGAAATGAGAAACCTGTATTGTCATTCATTTTGGGATGGGAACCAATCTCTTTCCAGGGACAAAGAGAGAGAGAGAGAGAGAGAGAGAGAGAGAGAGAGACATTCAACTGAAACTGCGTCGTTAATCAGTATTAAAGAAACGTTGAGCTGGCGGCCAATGGACGGACGACGCACAAATTTAGTGAAAATATTAACTTGTTTCTTTGTGATTTGTTTTGCTGATTTGCTGTCGGAGAGTTCCGAACAGGGACTGTGTGAAACTGAGCCAAGCTCAATCATGGTGTTTTATTGTGACAACATCGGTTTAGGAACCAATAAGATTTAGATTCTCCAAAGCTGAAGGTGTTGGCCTTTTGAATGGCTACTAAGAGCAACTAACCTATCCTTTTAAAGTCTGTTGAAGTTCTATCCTGTGGACAAACTGTCTCCGGTTGCCTTTCTGGTCGGTACTCTGTAGGTCTATGGTGGACCTGTTTACAAAGCTGTTGACGAAACGTCTGCATGTATGTACATGCAAATGTGTAAGCTTACATTTATAGTTGATGTGCTGTATGTGTGTGTTTTATGTACACGATTCTTTTCCCCCTGCATCCAAAAGCATGTTGTGGAAGTAAATGAGTAATTATTTTTCTTGTATCATTTTTTTTTACAATATACTTTAACTTTTTTCTTATAAGCTATTAGGGTTTTTTTTCCCACTGTGAAGTTTTTAATTTCTTTTATTGCACTTGTATGATTTGATTTATTGTCCAGCCAAGTTCCTCATGATAGTTGCTATGGAGACAGTGAAAATGGCATCTCTGCCAGGACAGAAAACTGTGAAGACAGAGAATGGAGCTCGGAGAACTAATGTTGCTGTATAATATAAAATGTACAAAACAACTCTTGCATATTAAATAGCTGCTGGAATACTGAATAAATATTAAAGGTACTCAAGAAAAGCAAATGCTGGTTTGGATTTATTTTCCTTTCAGTCTGAATGCAGTTTTTGTTTTATTTTCTCAACCAAAATGTGGCCCTTTTTGCATAGTTTACTAATGTCAGTCAGGCACTAAATATCATACTCAGCAGGGGGCGATGTTTAACTAAAAGTTTTATAAACCAAAATCAAAACAACAGGCATGATCCACACTCCTGGGGCAATTACCTTGTGGCTTATGACTGATCCAGGACCAATATATGTAACACATTTTAATTATATTAATTTAATATGGACAATATTAAACAATTATTTTGCATAATTGTTGAAATGTCCAAAATATATATATATATATATATATATATATATATATATTATCACTTGACAAAACTGTTGGTAGACAGTCATTTTACACCAGTATTCTCAAAATGGCCCAAAATATGCACTAGACAGAAACTATTAATATGGCAAATGGGCTGCTCTCGCTCTGAATTAAAATTTGAACATCATACAAATTAACAGACCATCTGGTCCCTCCTAAGACCAGGTCATTTCCTCTACAGGAAGAAGATCGAGCCTGATAATTAATGTTCTATGTTACATAACCCTGGATCAGATCTATCTATCTATCTATCTATCTATCTATCTATCTATCTATCTAGTTCTATCTATCTATCTTTCTATCTATCCATCTGTCTGTCTGTTGTTTTATCTATCTATCTATCTATCTATCTATCTATCTATCTATCTATCTTGTTCTATCTATCTATCTTGTTCTATCTATCTATCTATCTATCTATCTATCTGTTGTTTTATCTATCTATCTATCTATCTATCTATCTATCTATCTATCTATCTATCTATCAATCTATCTATCTATCTATCTATCTATCTATCTATCTATCTATCTATCTATCTATCTATCTATCTATCTATCTATCTATCTATCTATCTATCTATCTATCTATCTATCTATCTGTTGTTCTATCTATCTGTCTGTATGTCTGTTGTTTTATCTATCTAATTCATATATTATTTTCTTATGCTCAGAATACTGAATGATTATGAAGTCGAGCTTGCCTAGGCCTTATTGTAGATCTGTACTCAGTCAGGAATGTCTCAAAACAGAGTGAAGTTGAATGTGAAGGTGATGCGTCTAGACAGATGGGCGAAGCCCATAATGTGGTTAACACTGAGTTAGCCATAAAGAAGCACATGCACCGTGTGTCATTTCAGCTGGTAATCTGTCAAAGAATGCACAAGATACCGCCATCCCCCCAAAACCAAAACCCCCAATGTCCTGTCCGAGACCCCCTGTTGTCTGTGATAGAGGACATAATCTGACACACTCAAGGGGTCGGAAAGGGGGAAGTGTTTGGGGGCAAATGTACTGTGGTAAAATGGGCACAGGGCCAGAGGAGTAATTACTTTAACCTAAACTAGTTTCATGCAGTAACAAGCATGCAATATTTATGTGCATGTTTCCAAAACCTTTTTAGAGCCCTGTGACAAAGTTTAAAGCCAAATCAGTCTGATCGCTTGCTTTCGTGATTGACACGTAAACAACATCATATTTGTTTCAATACATCAATTATCCTGTAGTTTTAAAGGCATTATATTAGGTGCAAATGCACTTTCTCTGCAACATTAGTCGAGCTTCTTCTCTATTAAAAGCTTTTAAGCTCATAAATGCTCAGACTAAGTGGTCTGGGGATAGAGCGGTTGCCTTGGCAACAGCACACTCTGCCGTTTTCCAGTCCCAGAGGAGTCGTATTTCACATGCAGATTTTCTGCCTGCCCGACCCACTTTTGTTGGCTTTCAGCTAAAAGCTTTTTGCTGCAGTGACAGAGACAAAAGAGTAGAGGAGAAGGGGAAGGGTTTGTCTAGAAGAGGAGGGCCTTAGCCGACTGTTGCCAGGGTAACTTGACATCATGCTGACGAACTTCCCTTTTTAAAAGCTTTTAAAGCGATTGCTCCAGCCCTCGAGGTCCATTTTGAGGCCTCTTAACTAAGCATGGGGGGAAGGGCAGCAAAGGCCTGTCTCTAGCACACACAAGCACATGCTTGAGAAAGCCAAGTAAGGCCTGGAAAACAGACTGCACTGAGAGAGAACCAAGCTTAAATCCTAAAGCTGAACGAAAGATATCTAATCTGTTCATAAAATGGCCTCCGAGGACCTCTGCTTTAGTTACACTGTGCCGGGCTCGAGCGAGAAGCACAGGAGGGCTCGTAACTGGACGGATTCCGAGATGAAAGCTCTTGTGTACATTTGGGAAGAGTATGTGGCAGAGCTAAAGAAGGCTAAGCGCAATGCTAAGATCTACGAGACAATGGCTAAGCAACTTTATGAATTAACTGGCGAACAGCGACACAGGGAGGAGATTAAGATGAAGATTACCAACATGACTTTCCAATTCAGGCAAGTAAATACACTCTCTGTCCATCTATCTATCTATCTTTTAAAAAGACCTTAAAAGACTTTTAAAAAATAATTTTCAATAATCTGTTTATCACTACACAAGTGTCTACTCTTACAACTCAGTAAGCTGAGTTGTAAATTTTTTTTTTATAAATGTCCAGGTAAAGTGTTCCGTTTCGCTCAGTCTCCGCAAGTCTTTCAAAGTGAACGCCAGTGACGAGTTGGTTGCACGCGTTCGACGCATGCGCACTACCTAGCGTTCAATCACTCGTCTACGCAAACCAAAAAAAATCGGGCTACAAACGAACAGAAGAGGACTGTGGTGATGACGAACATTACACCACAAGCAAAGGAATTTCCGTTTCTAGAAACCAAGTATAATTATTGGGAAAGCATTTATAGGACAAAAACAAAATAGCGTACCAGTTTGACATGTCACGATCTACATATTGAATTCAAATAGCAACAAAGAACGTAGAACTAAACACTCCTCTAGTCTAGAGACAATTAAAAAACAACGTGAATCAAACTAAAATCACTTTATTGCGACTACAAATCCTACAAATGTAGTGGTGAGTACATTATTTTACGTGCAGTTGTGCACTGCCATATATTTGGCCAAATATAGGCTACAATATTTTCGCAATTATAATAGATTATCCAAAAGAGTGACAATAAGATTATAGGCCTACATATTTTATTTTATTTGTGTGGTTTATGTTGCAGCCTCAATTCGATTAGAGAGATGTAAAATATGACGCTGTTAATTTATATTTTATTCAGCTTATTAAAAGTTAGGAATAGTAATGACTTTTGACAGTTATTCGAGCTTCATTACTGGCTATTTTATACAGAATTCAACTATTGTAGTAGAACACTAAACAACTATGGGTAAGTGTTTAAAAAGGCATTATACGGCTTTTAAAATGGTTAAGTTTAACCAATAGCCTACAAAAATTCCCACCAAAAGTTACTATCTTGGCCTATATCTTTATCCAAACATCCAAGTTTAGTCCAGAATATTGTAGTAATAACTGACTTACTGTTTCTGATTATTTATCTTAAGCTAATACACTTTTTAAGACAACATGAAGTAGCTTAATGGTATAGTAGGCTATGTAAGTTTCATAGCTAGAGGTCGCTTATTCAAAATAATAACAAAACCGTAGCTTGATGACACTGTGAATGAGTGTGGAGAATGAGTGAATCATGGGAGTTGTTGTCTTCACCTCCACAAAACAATCTGATGGGATTCAGGCAGAAATCATGTTCATGGATGAGCAAATGTATTCAAGTTTTATCAACGTTCCTGTGGTATGAAGTTACTGTGTGTTTGCTTGGTGGCTGTTATGAGACACTTGCTGCACACTGCAGTAAGCTCGAACGATAGCCTATTAGAACATACATATTAATAAAAGCTGGATAACTTGTGTAGCTAAAGGGCATGCAATTCATTTTAAAATATATTGTATGGTGAAGAAAATAATGGATTACTGTTACTACAAATGTTAGCCACGTGATAAAATAGTGTTGTCTAATAATGTTTGTAGAGGCAGAAACATCTTGCATTCAATTAAGAAAACAAGAGATTTAAACAATAAGACTAACTGTTTTGAGCTATAAAAATTATTAGTTTTCTGTCGATAAAGGTCTCCAAACAGCCTGTAATATATTAAAGTCTTGATGTTTCCATGGTTTTTAAGGAAGTAAAACCCAGATATCGAGGGTAGGGCGGATATGACATCATTGACAGGCGACATATTGACATGGGCCGTTACACTGGTTAAAAAATGTGATTTCTCTGGATTTAAATATTGTAGGAAACATTTGGGATAATATAAGTATACAAGTCAACAAAATATACAACATTGTTTTAGTGGTTTTTGGATATTTAATAAAAAAAATCCTACATATTGTGCCTTTAAAGTCACCATGAAACCAAAATAAACTTTTTTTTTAATGGAATATTGCAGTATTTATCATAATTAATTATTATAACATCTCTTCTCTGATGGCGTTTACTAGCGCGAAATCAGGACAGAAGCTCGCCATGTGATCAAAGCAATAGCAAACAACCTTTCAATCATCAAATTAATTCCCGATGGACAAGATCAAGTTCCGTCATACATTTTGTCCTGTTCAAGAAGCCGTTTTACTTGGCTATCTATGTCACAATAGGGAAGAAAAGACTATCGCAACTTTTGTTTGATTTTAAGTAGCCTACTGTGCAAAACAATGGTTTAACATTCTTTTCAAACAGGAAGCTGAAGTACACAGCAAATGGTGGGAATGCTATACCTGATTGGCCGTACTACAAATCCATTGAGAGGATCTTGTCAAAGGTACCAGAGCATGCCCATATGAGCCCACCAAGCCTCTCGACGTCTGCCCCCTCCACCTCTCAAATCGAGTCTTCTGTGCCCCCATCAGCTCCGCCAAGTGGGTTTCTACCAGAGTACACTGGTTCCTCAGAGGAGAGAGACATCAACGATGAGGATGAAGTCCTAACAGACAACTCTGGAAGTTCTTTTGAAACAAGGTAACATGTTTGATCAGATCACAGATTCATTTCAGAATCATAATCATGGAACTATAACTGCATGGCTGTCCATCTTCAGGTCACAACCACGTAAGAGGCGGAGGCTGTCAAATGTGTCACTGCGCCGAAAGAAGCTGCGTGTCATGGATGCAATGCTGCAGGAACAACGCAGGATAAGCCATGCCGTTGAGGAGGCATGTCACGAAGTTCGCCGAGTTATGCATCAGCAAAACTTCCTGCAGGTGCAGAGCCTCCAGCTTCAGGAGCGAATGATGAACCTCTTGGAGAAGATGATTCCTGCTCAGTCTGCCCCTTCCTGGCCCAACCCACCAGTCTCAAAGAGTTTAGGAACACCCACGCCTGAGTGACAGGACCTCAGATACGCAATAAGGACCTTTTTTTTTGTCTTTGCAGAGGAGGCGATGCTATGCTAAATATAAAAGCTATAACCAACTAGTTAGCGGTACATTTTAGACCTGTTTAAGTGCTGTTAAGTCTTCTACAATGAATATGTTATTCAAAAATGTTGACAGATGTAACCTACACAAGCAAATTTGTGAAGAAATTACTGTTTATCCACACCTTATTCAAACTATCTGACTCAAAATGTATTTCTTCATGCCTCAAAAGATTAAAGTTGATTGTTATGTTATGCAGGTACATATGCAGGTACTCTCTTGTGCAACGGCTGGCAGTAGCGGTTCTGTCTTATTTGGAGCCCTAGGTGAAATCAAACAATCAAACATAGTAACCGCTTTAAATTAACAACAAAAAATGAGAAGAAAGCTGAAAAGCTCTGAAAGCTGCATGCGTGGGCGGTGCCCCTCAGCGCCCTATAGGCTGCTGTATAGGCTATTGGCTATGCCACTGTGGCTGGCATATGCAAATAATTATCACATTTGAAATTTCTACAATAATCACCCAGACACTGACGCTTTGACTCTGAGTGGCAAAGTACCGGCAAACATGTAAGAAGTGGTGGTACGCAAAAAGGTATGCTAAAGATTAAAATATAGAAGGTACCAGTGTGGACTGGCCCAGTTCGAGCACTGCATATGATTAAATGTTTTGTTTATTAAAATCTGGTTCATTTGATTTCTAAATTGCTGTATTAGTTGCTGAGAATCTCAGATTCCAGGCTACTATATCAGCCAGAAATGACACACAATGTAATGTCAATCTAAAGGATTTCAGACCTCTTTTAAAGTGATAGTTCACCCTCAAATGAAAATGAAGTAATAAATTACTCACTGATTCAAAATGAAGGCTTAGTTTGTACTATTAAAGATTGATGTTACCATACACTTTTACAGCTTAGCACAATTTACTGAATGCATCTGTTTTGGTAGCAGTTTATTTGCATATGGGACAAAAACATGACACTAATATTTAGTTTAGATCTGTTAAAATATAGCCTACAAAAAAAAAAAAAATGCTATTCACATAAAATGACTTAAATACATTTAGGATTTTTTGTGAGATGTCAAAAATGTCTAGGTGGTCCGACCATTCAAAGATTGCGTAAAGGAAATTACGCCTTTAATTTTAAATAAACGTTTTTTTTAAACCTAATTTTTTAATCATCTTGGATGTCCTTGTTTGTCGCTTTATCTTATACACTCCTAAAAGTGGCCAGATTGAACCTGACTGGCACCCAAACATTATAATGGTTAATGCACCACCACATGCTCTTTAATTCATCTTCTTAATGTGAAGACAGGATAGATAATCCTTTCTGCTGTGCTCCAAATTGGGCATGTAACATTACGTAATGCAAACGGAGAACAAATATAAATTTCAACAACACCTCTCTTCTTCGTCTGTGATGAATTGACCTGTCAGGCGTTCATAAAAGGTCCCTGTTGATAAGAGGAAAGGCGTTAGTTCAGTGGCTTGGGTGTGGTACCATGAATAGAAGAAACTAACATTTAAAAAAATGCACTGCAGCTGAAAGTTGTATTTTACGCGTCTTTATGTCAAATGACTGTAAATTAGATCAGGAAGATTTCATCGCCTGAATGCAACTTTGAGATCGCCGTTTGTAATCTTGCCATAGTTTACATGCAATAACGCTGTTTTTAATACTTATGTCAATTTGTGCTATTGAATATATATACGTTAATTCCTACCGTCAAAATAATCGGATTAAGTGCACTTACTGACAAGCACCATTATAAGAAGTATATACTAGTAGACCGCAAACACTAAAGCAAACACTGCATGGGTTTTCGAACTGCCAATGAGAGCGCCGTATACATTTGAATATCAAACATGATTGACGTGACTGTTGACCAATGAGAGAGCTGATATAATTTTGCAAACGTTACGGTGCCATAGCGACAAGAGAATGACGCTTTGTATTCCCAACAATAGTGAATGGCAGTGGTTTAAGTCCGTCGCGCGAACGGAGTTCCGAGATAAACGAAGAAAAACATTGGTGTTAAAAACAGGTAAGCCGGGTGTAAACATTTGTTTTTAACAGATATGTAAACGTTAAAGGGAAAGAGGTAGGCTTGTAACGCAGGTTTGTTTACCCTTACCGTGAATGAAAAGTGTTTGGCATGTTAAGTTACATCCGAGAGCTGTTTATAATCAAGTTCGTTAACTTACGCTTTTATCTGTGACTATCAGATTCAGTCAAATATTTGAAAATATACGATTAAAGCGACTTAATAGTTCATAATATATCACTAGTCATATTTTTAATCACCTTAAAAAAATGTGTTCACTGAATTCCTGCGTTGTGTGACAGATATAAAAAAAAGAAAAACAATTTGTACAAATATTTATAAACTATTATGTTTTATATAATAAAATATAATACTACATATTTAAAAAATATTTGTAAATGATTATAAATAAAAAACATGTATAGGTACACACACATGCAGTCTCAATTTATACGAGTTGAAAAAATCATGATCAAATTTGAAAAAGATAATTGTTTAAAATAATTGAATACCAACACACACACACACACACATATATATATATATATATATATATATATATATATATATATATATATATATATGTGTGTGTGTGTGTGTGTGTATGTAATACATTTTATATGGTATGACAGAAATATCAAAGGTTTTACAGTTTACACTCCAAATAATAGAAATACAATTAGACAGATGTGTAAAAAATAGTTGTACATATAATGTTGTACATATATATTGTGTTTCAAATGACTTTTCATTGACAAGTCTCCTAACCTCAGTCACATTACTTCCCTCAGGTCTGACCCTTAGCAGTGCACCAAGATGATTTTTCATGGTTGGAATTGTATCTGAACGAAACTGATACCTGTACAAAGTGCTAATATTGTGAATTCCATCACCGAAATGAGAGTTCTGAAGCCAGCTGAGTCGACAATGAGACCTATGGACCGCCCCACCAGCCCGGCGGTTCGCAGGGTGGAGATGGAGCGTGGCAGAGCTGGCTACGGATTTACAATTGCCGGCCAAGCACCATGTATTCTGCAAGGAATAATAAAAGGAAGTCCGGCATACAGTGTCGGACTGCGACCTGGGGACCGCATCTTGCGTGTGAATGATACAGATGTGTCTGAGGCATCACATGAAGTTGTGGTGAAGCTAATCGGTACGTCATCACGGTCACTGTGTTTGCTGGTCACATCTGTTGACAGGCCGCCCATGGCCTCCTGCTCCAGCGACGAGGAGCTGGGTTGTCAGAGTAAGAGTAAACTGCCATGGCTCAATCCTGGAAAAAAGGACCCCTTCCCTGATAATCTCAACAGCATGGACATGAGGGAGCCAATGCTTCAGTCAGTTGGAAGTTTTGACACCGTTTTTGAGATTTCCGATCAGGGCAACGCCCATCAAGACATGCAGAAAAAACAAAGACCTTTATCTGAACCAGATATGTCTTATTGGTTACAGCAGCATAGATCCAAAAGCCACACTGATAGTCTCTCACAGGATGACACATCTCGAGTCGTGAGCGAGGATTCTGTGTTTTCAGACCTTCAGAGTCAGAATGACTTTGCATTTGATTCCAGCATCCTAAACGTTTCAATGATTGTGGGATACATCAACTCCATGGAACTGGAGCTAGAAACATCACAATCTGAGGAGGAGGCAGTGCAAGCCATTCGTGAATGCATCAGTCAGATTGGTATTGAGCAGAAGACCCATTCATTGGTCATGATGAGGGTGAAATGCAACTGCATTCAACTTTGTGATGACCGAGACGTCGTTCTGGCATCTTACCCAGCGGAGAACCTGGCACTTTGCATAATTTGCACAGAAGACAGCAGGTTCTTTGGCCTTGTTTCGGTTGATTCGACCAAAAATATTGACGTTGGGACACAGACGAGCACCCTAAAGACATTATGCCATGTCTTTTTCATAGATCCAGAGCTTTACAATCATAAGGAGCACCAAAGTATCATGAGGCACTTTGGGATTCCCTGCACTCCTGATCCAGACACTCAAGGCTGTTTGGAGTTTCCTCAAACTCCGCACTCGATTTCACACTTCGTGTCCGTCCTCTATACTGACATGGGAGATTATATTGAAAAACTGAGACTGAAACTCGACGGCGAAAATCCCGATGAAGGACAACAAAATCCACGGAACAGCGGCAGCGACAGTGGGATCGGAATTGCTTCTCCAGAGGATAGAGACAGTCTCACTGCCCATTGGAGCTTCACATCTCCAAACATTCCCAATCCACCACCGTATTATTCCCAGCACAGGAACAGCGCACTCCTCAAACCAGAGTGCTTGTGTCTTTTGTCTGAACCGCTGACAGGAGCTGCTCAACCTGCGACTCAATCAGGTGTCTCAGCCAGGGTGGATGGTTCAGCTTTTACTCCTCTTCCTCTTAGTATGCAATCCAAGTTGCCACCTAAACAGAGAACCAGTCAACGCAGACCGTCCATTGGCTTAAAAGCTCGCTGGCAGAAGTCTCGTCCTAACAGCATTGAATG
Source organism: Siphateles boraxobius (assembly GCF_051911475.1). Lineage (NCBI taxonomy): Eukaryota > Metazoa > Chordata > Actinopteri > Cypriniformes > Leuciscidae > Siphateles > Siphateles boraxobius. Next base: position 9,768,732 of record NW_027508734.1, read on the forward strand.
CTTGTTGGATAGGGACAGCGATGAGCCTAAAAGTAAAGGTAGCTTCCTGCCGCCTGCTATGGAACAAATTCCAACTCTCAGATACAAACCACTTGAAGATCTCAAACATCCTCAGAGAATGAACTTCACCCCAGAGCTTGAGCTGACGACAAGGTTCTTCAGTAGCGCAGTCAAGCATAAGGACGTGGAAAACAAGGTCAGAAAGAAAATCTCTGATGACTTTATCTTCAAATTTGTATTATTATTACACTGTATAAAAAATAAGGTGTGATTTGCTAAAGTGTTCTAGGTCGTTGATAGGTGGTCGTTTAAAAGTAGCATAAACCTTAAGTATGAATGAATCTTAAAAATAGCATTAACCTTAAAGCTAGTTCACCCAAAATTGAAACTTCTGTTATTAATTACTCACCCTCATGTTGTTACAAACCTTCGAAACAAAAATGAAGATCTTTTTAATGAAATCTGAGCCTAAATTCAATCTCTTCATCATATAAAGGGTTCGTGTCTCTTCATAAAGTTTGGACTAAACCGCTCAATTCATATGAATTAGTTTTAAAATCTCTTCATGAACTTTTTGAAGAGTCAAAATGGTAGTTGTGAAGCTGTCAATGGAGGGACAGAAAGCTCTCAGTGAGTAAGTAATGGTTGGGTGAACTATCCCTTTTAGTATAATAATAGTGATACTTGTAAGCACTAAAATAACTTTACAATACAACAATGTAATAATCTTTCTACTGATTGCCCACTATTGTTTTTTTTTACTTTTCTTCTATTTTTTCTTCTCTCAAGTAGACCCTAGCTCTTAGGTGAATCAAACTAGACAATCTTTGCTGTCTGCCCATCGGTCAGTCTTATGGCAGGTTTATTGACACCATGCTAAGTTAGAGGGCTTAATACAATGGTTCAAGGAACAGATGGTGCTGCAAGTAACAGGCACAGCAGATGGAGCTATTGGGTTGATTAGTGCAGTTCAATATGATTACTCCGGATGGATCAGCTTTAGCTGTATTAACAATGTCGGGAGTCACCTATAGCAACAATTTGTCAGCCACGTAAAGGAACAGAGGAAAATTATTTCCTTCCTTTCACTGAGATGATTTATTGCTGGGTCATCTGTCTCTCTCTGACATGTTTAATCCTTCCGATTTAATTTTAAAGCCTTAATTTTAGTTGGAAATTTTTAGATGGAACACACGAGTATTAATATATAAATTAAGTTAAAAATTTGATTTAATAATTTACATAATAAACTTTTTTAAATCAATTTTAATGTCAGTGGTGTTGCAGTAATATAATCAATGTTACATTTATTTTGTGAAAGTACATGAAAAATATTAAAAATTTTGGAGGTGCCATTTAGAATTTTTAGTGGTGTTAACCTAAATGTTGTCTATGATTTTTTTTTTTTATTAGACTACACATTAGTTTTAAGTAATACGATAAACAGAGCATTCTAACCAATTGTAAATTAATTTTATTTTATGCCACTGTATGGTTAGACACACATTAATGTTTAGGGCTGGACATTGACACAAATTTCACGATTCGATTCGATTTCGATTCACAAGCTTGCAATTTGATTTCAATTCAGTTCAATTGGATTCACTGTCAATTAATTGGGGCTTATCAGGTACAGTACATAGTAAAATGTTTCTCTCTAGAGTTCATTCTTTCTAGCGAGTTTTGAATGGCTTTTCTAAGGTAAATGTAATGACGTGTCATTGAAATGCTGTTTTATTGCCGTCTTTCGTCACTTGAAAAACTGATTGAGCGATTACATGAGATATAATGCAGATTTCAGTAAGTTGTACTGTATCTTTCAGCATAAATTCTGATGTTAATTCATGTTTAATTTGTGCTGTATCTAGTAGTAAAGCAGAAGAGATTATCAGTTAGCGTGCGCTGCCGCTTCGCTTGAACTTGCCAAATGTCAAAATGGTATTTACTGTTTGAATTTCGTAATAAAATTGACAGAATTTGACAGATGAGACCTTTATATCATATCAATTCCGTATCAGAAACAGCAAAACACAAAGCTTATTAAAATTATTCATTGGGTGGGAGGTGCTACAAAGCTTTGTTCATCAATTCATCATTCATCAAATGAAAACAGCATAGACTGAAAGATCTATTCATGAGACTTAAAATAATCGATATCATTTCTTCAAAATGAGAATTGAGAATCGATTAAAATCAAGAAATCAATATTTTTAACCCAGCCCTATTAATGTTATTCACATTTGCGTTTCACTTTAATGAAAGTCTGAATTGTAATTAACAATGTTAATGTTTGTCCTCTCAGGGATCTTTATTTTGGGCACTCACAAGGGGACGCTCCTCTGTTCGAAAACCAACAGGTCCAGCTAAACGACTTAGTCTGGCTCATTCACTTAATGACCTTGAGGTAAGATATAGCTGTTTATGCCTTGCTAGACACCCGCATCATACTGTAAAATCATAGTTTTGTATTTTCTGCAGTGCTGATGCATGAAAACAGAGATACGGGTGGTAATTGTTTTGTTATCAGTACATAGGAAGGTCAGTCATCTGTATTATGTTCCAATCCTGTTTTCAATTCCTGCAAAAATCTCTCTAAATACACAGAGTAGCCTTTGTAATGCTCCATTATTCTCAAGCACAATCATGTTTTTTCTGTTTTCAATGGACAAGGATAACCATGAAACTATTATAAACACGTGGCACACTGCATGACAGTGATGGTACCATTAGTATCCTCTCTCAAATGTAAAGAACCCTTTAAATAGCTGGGCAGGCTGAAATCACACATTACTTTGAGCTTCAACCCTCACTACATTATTATTATTATTGTTAACAAATTAAAGATTCTGAAGTCATGCAGTAGCTTTGTGTGCATTTATTTTCTTATTCACGGAAGATCCCATTTTCCCATCTGTCACTACCTTAATTTTAATATTTTATTTAAAGGCTACAGTTGAAAGCAAAAAAAATCAAAATAACAAAATTTCAGTCTGTTTGTCAAATAAAGCTATCATATCGCCTTAGAAAACTAGGAGGAAATACTGTTCAAAAGTTTGGTGTCGGTAAGATTTTTGTTATGTCTTTGAAAGAAGTAAATGCTCATCAATGCTCCATTTACTTGAACAAAAATACAATACAATGGTAATATTATTACAATTTAAAATAACTGGTTTCTGTTTAAATATAATTTAAAATGTAATTTATTCCTGTGATGCAAAGCTGAATTTTCAGCATAATTTCTACAGTCTTCAGTGTCACATGATCTTTCTGAAATCATTCTAATATGCTTATTTTCTGCTCAAGAACCATTGCTTATTATTATCAATGTCGAAATATGCTTAATGTTTCTGTGTGAAAACCATTTTTTGTCAGAAGTCTTTGATGAATAGACAATTAAACAGAACGGCATTTATTTGAAATAATTGTTTAACATCATAAAATATCTTTACTGTCACTTTTGATCAATTTCATGCTTCCTTGTTGAATAAAAGCATTACTTTAATGCTAATTAAAATAATTTTTTTTTTTTTTATCTTACTAACCCCAAAATTGTTTACTTTACTAGGGTACAAGTCAAATGAACTAGGCTACTTCTGTGATGCCTTTTTGGTGTTTTTCTCATTTGTTGGTAGAAAATAACAACATACCAGATTGGAATGACAAAAGGGTGAGCAAATGATGGCCATTTTTGGTTTTTGGGGGAACTGTTGCGAGGTTGAGTAATGTACTCAGCAGACTGAGACTGATCAGTACATTTCATACCTTTAAATATTATTTTGTGCACACTAATGGAGTCATGTGAATTTTAACTAGCAAATATCTTGAGGTTTGAAGCTGGAATATGTTTGTCACCTCTCCAAGTGTGGAATCTGAGAGGAGTAGGATTTCCCTTTGGCTTTTCCTGGAACTTGAGGCAGACTTTTTCACGGACCTAATGCCCCTCTGGTGGACAGGCAGACTGGAAAGTGTGGTTATGAGAACATTAGTCACTCTGGTGCTCACCAGGAGAACAAGAGCTAGAGGGAGGGGATGTGAAACGGAGAGGCTTGTTTGGTTGGAAAATGCTTGGTCTAAGCATGTTTTTTTGTTGCTAGATAACATCTAAATGAAAGGCCATTCAGTTCATTTCAGCAATGTAATCAGCAGTTTTGTGCTAATCTAAAGGAGCTGCAACAAACTCCTGTTTTTTAATGTCAGAAAATGTGTCTTTTACATAGTCGAAATATCATAACATTGAGAGTGACCATGTAATTGCGGTTTAATTTTTTTTCTCTTGTTCAATCTAATTTCACTCATTGATGTATTGTAGCTTTGCTTCAGCAGAATGCAAATTCAGTGTTTGATGCAACTCTCAGTCAGATCTGTACCTGATATCAGCAAAGGAGGAAGTACACCACAGTACACTTTAGAAAACCATGGAAGTCTGTTTTATGAAGTAAATGGGAGTTTGTACAGCGTCCACCGCTCAGACAGCATTTCTCTTAGCACTAATGCCTATATTGGATTTCGGCAATCCTATAAGATCATACGAATCACACTGTTTGACATGTAATAAACTTGGTAATGTATGTAGTAGACGGTATGATGATGACACCTATTGAATCGTAGGCTATGACGCAAGTTAGTATAGAAGAATTAAACGTCATCAGCATGCGCTGGTGGTAAACAAGTAAATTAAGATGAATCGCACTTTGGCAATTGTGGTTTTTATGTGCACTGAAAAAAGAGGAGTAAGCGAAAGAGGAGAATATGGATGCGGTCATGGCTAGGGAAAAGAAGTCAAATTGGCATGCCAATTTTGCAAATCTGGAGCTTGAGGTAAGTAGTTTTTGTCACGATACAATTTACAAAAAGTTGAGAAGAGGACTCAAGTGCAGTAAAAGGATATTTATTAACAAATGAAAACAAAAACACAAAGCAAAAACCCACAAGGGGGAAAACATAATCAATGAAACATAAAACAGAACTGAACTAGAATGACAAACACTGACCAAGAAAACGAAGACCATCACAAGGAACAGGGGTAACATAAGACAAAGATCCGACCAAGACAGCAAACAAGAAGAGACTTAAATAGGGAACAAATCAAGAGGGAACAGGTGGAAGAACTCAAACACTAATCAGGTAACGAGGGGGAGGGATCAAACAATGACAAGAGCACATGGCCCAACATAACAAAGAGACCCATGTGCAATACGAGACAGGACAGACACTTGACAGTTTTAAGTTTTAGCAGCATGTTGCGTTGATCAATACGCCGTTTCATGTTGCATTTTTATTGGTTAGTCAATAAACGTTGGTCGTAGCAGCAAACACACTTCGAGATGACCATGCTAAGTTTCTGACACTCAGAAAATTATCATAGGCTATCTTTGGTCGTGTGACAACGGCCGTCTTTGAACTTCTCTCACTGTACAACATAGGACCAACGTTTAGGAGCAACGACCATAGAAATCACCACGATTGGTCATCTTTCGTCTGGGACAGCCCAAAATCTTATAATGTGTACCGGGCATAAGACTGAGCCATGCGTCTTGAGTATTTTGGCAGTTCTAGTCTTGATGCTGCTTCCAGTACACGACAGCATATAAGATACTGCCACTGCCTCTATTGACTGATAAAGTGTGTTGTAGAGTCCTGCACAAACAAAGCATTTGTGTTGTAGCACAGTATGTGAAACTCTATTGCTAAATGCTTTCCTGTAGCTCAAACTGTAGAGCATTGGCGCTTGCAATGCCAAGGTCATGGGTTCCATTCCCAGGGAAAGCAAGCTACTGATAAGAATGTAAAAAAAAAAAAAGTGTACCTTGAAATGCAATGTAAGTCGCTTTGGATCAAAGCATCTGCCAAATGCATAAATGTAGGCTAAATGTATTGCACACTACTTAGTATAGAGCAGCATTGGAGGATGGGCAATGAAATGGTACCAGTTAGGACTTTATCATAAAAACTATTATCAAATGCAACACAATTGTATTTTGTTGCTGTTGATAGTTTTATAGCACTTGATAGATTGATTTCCCAAGGAATTGGGATTTACAGCCGATTTACAACATCTGTAAGTTTGTATCATATCTATGATGGAAGAATTTCAATATTGCAGAAAATGGCAATTTCTCTTCCTCCAAAAAGCTATTATGAGATAAATGGCTTAAAGATTATAGTTCCACCTATATGAGTGACTGATTGGAAAATCATAGTTCCATTGTTCCAAAATTGAACCTTCCTTTCTTAAGTGAGACAGGAGCATCTTTGCAGAGTCTTTACAATATGAGACAGGGGTGTCCGATCCTGCTCCTGAGCCACTGTCCTGCACTGTACTGCCCTCCCCCCCCCCCCCCCCCCAAACCCCCTACCCCCTACCCCCTTGTGTGAGACATCCAAGTTTCTTTAGCCCCTGCTGGTAGATGCTGTGACTAACCCCCCTTAAAAAAAGAGTATTTAAAAGAAGCCATTGAAAGACAATCTAACTTAATTTTTTTTTCAATCCACTGAAATGTGTGTAATAGAAGTTTACTTTACTTATAAATTTGTGTTGCATTTAAATGAGCAGTGGATTTCTAGTTCCTAGCTTGCTTTGGGTGTGAGTAGATTGGGATAGTAAATGTTGAAATGACTAATTATGTAATTTTATGTGTTTTTGGGGAAAATGTGAAAGAGGAAATTTGTGTTCTGTTATGTGAGGATTTAGAAGTTTTTATGTTAGTTCTGATGTTACCATTGTTCTGAAGATTGAAGCTTGTGCTTACGTTGAGGATGGGTATGTGAAAACATACTTTGTTGCTCAATTAATGCACTCATTATTACATTACATATTGTAAAAAGTGTGGTGTGTGCTATTGTTAGCTAGTATATAAGAGTGAATCTATGTGGTAATTTATGTTAAGAATATTTTTTTCTTGATTTGCAGCTGACGCAACACTCTAAACAACAACAAAAAAAAAATGTATGCAAGGAAATTTATTTTAGCATGTTGCGTGCCAGTTTTAAGATACATTTAAATGTGCTGTTCTTTGGTAAATGTTTAAAATCCATTCATTTCAATAGGAATCCATGCAATTAGGAATTTCGCGTGAGGGTGAAAGATTTCCCCATGCAGATTTCGAAGTGGGTTCACGTGGATTTGCCACATTGACCAACAGAAAGCTGCTTGGTTTGAAAGTGACTTCTGCATGAGCAGTGCCTTTACTTACAATTTAGAGTGTTGTGTCAGCGACCGCTGCAAATCCGCTGATTGAATCGCAAAGGTTTGCGAAAGTGATGCTCCATAATGTGACAAAAAAGTTGAGAAAGTTCAAATTTAGAAACTTTATCTGCAGCCCACTATTAACTAATGAGAATCTCAGAGAGGAGTGTCTAGTTCTACTCTTAGTAACTCAATTCAATTCACTGTATTCCTGCTTAATTTCAAACTGACCTGACTCTTTTGACACCCACACAACTCGCCTTGAACATTCCTGGCTGTCAAAACTTTATCCAAGCTTTCCCTATTGGTGATAAGAACTCTTAAGAAAATGTTATGCAAGTGAAAAAGACAACATGCCTCAAATCATAAACTTAAACATTTTGAGTTTTCTCTCAAATCAACATGACATCACAGTTGTTTTCGGTAGGTCTGAGAGTGTGAGGATTTATTGCTAGCGTAGTTAGTGGGAGGAGGAATCTGTCTGACTCTGAAGCGCAGAGTGAAAGAAGATGGGAGGAGGGAAAAGGGACAGAGCGCTGAAGGGAAAGTCAGACAGTCTGAATGCAGGGACAGAGCTGGAACTCAGAAGATAGACACATTCACTTCAGCTTCATCCTGTGAACTCACAGAGCGTGCGGCTGAATGGACATGCTTATTTACACTGGGTGTCTACAGGAGCCCTGAGGACTAATAATACTTACGAATGGAGCCAACATTGACTCTTCGCTCTACTGTAAGTTCCCTCCTGAAGTCACTGCATCTGTTTTGGATAAGACTTTATGCATACGGATTGTTCTATATATATTTAGAATAGATATTTGTTAGAAATTCATTCGCCAAAGTGTTTAATTTGTGCGTGTGGTCTTGCATTGGAATGTTTTGGTCAATGTGGAGTAACTCCCTGAAATGTTTGATGAAATCTTTATACTTGGTAAACTTTAAATAAACCACACTTGAAACAGATGACATCAATGCAGGATTTCTCAGCTGGACTCAAACTTTCCTCTTGTTCCTCTGGGTTGGTCTTCTACACTGAAACTGCTATGTCAAATATAGCCTTAAGCGGTCTGTCAACACTTCTCCAAGTGTATTCTCTTTCACACTCCTTGCTGTCTTGGCAAAACACATTGTGTAATACCTATGTAAAATACCATTGCTTTACTTGTTGTTCTTTCTTTAATTTTTATGTGTTTACTGGATATAGCCTAACAATTATCCATGAGGTCACCATCATGACTTAACATTCATAGATGTACTCCCAGATAAGGGAAAACATGTCCTATCTTTTGACACAAGTCTGCACTTGGTATTCATTCTTCTTGGATGATTTGTCAGTATTTGTCATATTCCATGTTGTTTGACAGTTGCATTTCTGATTCTTTGAGCCGAGGCCACCTGTTCTGCTAAAGGGCGATGTTTTCTTTCTCTAGATGCGTGGCCTCCCTGTGCTCCCAGGTCTGGTAACCCAAAACCACAGGCTATGTGATTATTCCTCTGTCCAACAGAAATGTTTCCTTTGACCTGATTTCGCTTAAAAGGGCCTTTCACACCAAGGATGAAAACTATAAATATAACTATAACTATAAAGTTTAAATAATCATTCTAATCCTATGTGAATAGCGAAATCCGTTTTAAATTAAATAAAAATGCATTTTAATTTAGATCAAGTCAAGTGTTTTTTTTATTGTAATCTCCTTCCTGTGTGGAAGGGGAAGAAATAAAAAACAGTTGGTTTATATATACAAGACATGACATTACAAGTTGGATTGTGTTTGTTAATATATTAATAACAATTTATTTACTAATTAAAGTCATCCTGTGGACCTTTTGGAAGTTTAATGAGACCCCTAGTGAGCCCCTGGTTGAGAACCACTGGTCAGATGAATAAATAGTGTGTTTAGGCACGTGCATGAAAAAAATGATTATATTCTGTGTGAAATGAACACCAAGGCCAGCACCCTGCTCACCTCCGTCTGCATTCACTGTGTCCACCTGCTGCTCTACAGACTTCTCCTTCACCCGCGAGCTGGTGCATCTGACAATAACACGGTCTACACCGAGAATGTCCATAGTGGCATTGTGTCCCGTGTAGACAGGGTGTAACACAATAAATAATCGCATGAAAGCTTTTGAGGAGTGTCTGGCTCAAATGGACATGCACCATTGTTGCTCATTAGAGACTAATTGTTTTAAGACATTGACTTATTCAGATGAAAGAAGCTCTGCTCTGGTTCTGGTTAAAGGTTTGGTTTGGTTTTGTTTGATGTGGGTTGAACACAGATTTTCTTATGCTCGCCTTGCATTTCTTTTTTTGTTTTGGACGCAGCCAGGGGGCTAATTTTCTCTCTTTAGCTCAACTCTGTTTTTCCTGTTTGAGCCATTTAGCAGTAATTTACAGCAGCTTATTACCCCTCATTATTAACCTTTTCAAATCAGCACTGTATAAAAGTAACCTTAGAGCTGCCTCTGCTGACATTGACCATGGTTAAAAGTTATACAGTTTTAATATCCACTCAAAACTAGTAAGTTGCCTTCATACATAGCTACATAGCTCCCCTTTAAGACCGCAAAAAACCCAAACAACATTAATATATTGTTTAAAAATGTATATTTTTTTATTTTAATTGAAATTTAAGTTGAATTGATCTTAGAAGCCAGCATACCTAAATATGGAAACCTCTTAAAATGCTGTCTAGATAGGCAGCTCACTAGGTTTTGGTCTTGCACTTTTAGTGCTTTAATGAACCCAGAGACCAAATGACTAATATATATAAAAACCTGTAATGTAAATCAAGAACTTATTCACTCACTACCCGATCTTTGCAGCAAAAAAAAAAAAAAATTAAGTGAAGAACCTCCATATGTTCCTTGAACTCTTTCCTTTATTCCCATGCTTGCCATATAACAGGTTGTCTCCTTCCAATGCTCCACGATTGCTTCGAAAGCAGTTGGTGGGTATACACTTGGTCACAGGGAACTATATTTGTCAGGAAAGAGATCTACCCGCATATAATTATGAGTGTTAGGTTTCAGTTTGAAAGACTGCTGGTTCGGTACAAAGAGAGGGAGGAAGGAGAGAACGTTTGAAAGTGTTTTTGGGTGGGGTCATGGGTTAAGCTTAGATGATGATGGATGCTTTTCCTCCAGGACTTACCCTTAAACAAAGGAGTGGAGAGATGTTTATCCTGTGCAAATCACAGATGCAAATGTTGCACTGTGTAAATATTTTCAGATTTGAAAGAAACAAAGAAACAAATTGTGTCTTACTGATGCGATCTGACTGGGACTTTATCCACACTTTCTTAATGTTAGGATTACAAGGATGGCAATGCAAAGACAACTGCAACCTGACACTTGTCTTGTAATCTTCAGAGGCATCTCTATGGTTTTGTTGCTTTTGCAATCCTGTGTTTGTTTTTGTCTCTTATTTAACTCTTACATGACATGCGCGAATCAGTTAGCGGGGCTGAAGAGGCAATGATGTAGAAGTGGGCATTGATTTTCTTCTGCAGAGACGATCTTTCCTCGCCTATGATGTAACAATGTGACAAAATCTTAAACGAGTCGTTTTCTGAGCTTGGTTTCAATAAAAGCTGTTTTTGGACTAACAAGAAAGTTTTGAGTTCTAATACTTGCAGGATATTTTTTATAGTAAAATGACATTTATCTCAAAAGCTGACTGTAACACAGGATTCACTTTCACTGATTCACAAAAGCAGTTCCTACAAAAACTGGTTTAGAAACTTTAACACCCTTCACACAGCCCATAGTAGATGATGCATAAAAGCATCAATAAAAAGGAGAAGGATGCTGTAACTATAGATCTCAGGTTAGATACTGTACTGTATTGCAGTGCTTTGTTTTGTTGGATGTTCTGTCCAGAGGCCAAACATTCCGACACTCAGTCCTCCGGTTGTGACCTCTTAAGTGAATGTGGTATTATTTACACATGGAGACGATCCAGTCATTGTTCCTCATAAGATCCAGTGTGATTTTTGCATTTTGTCCTGATGATTACAAGGACGTTCTTCCACAGGCAATGTATTCAAAGTCAGCGGTTAAAATTTTGCTGTGGTTCGTTTTATGGTTGGGAACAGAATACATGGCCTTGGTAAACAATATTTTGTGGTTTCCATTTTGCGTCTGGTTTTGATTTTCATTCTTCACTGTAATCATGTTTTTTCATTGAGATGGGACTGCTTGATTAGGTGAATGGCAAACCATAGCGTTTTTTCTTTATTATAAATTTCCTGGACTTATAAATCAATGAATACTGGCAGCTAGTATAATGAACACTTGAAGTAGACACATTTTGAGCAAATCATCTTATCAGGCTTTCCTTTCCTCCGTCGGGCTCAAAGGAAGTCTTCTCTGAGGTCTCTGATGTTATTTTCAGGCAGTTTGTTGTCTGCCAGAGATAAGCGGAAGAGATTTGTTTTTCCTCCTTGAAAATGAGTCTACAAGTCAGAATAGAATTTGCTCTGGGCCACAGCTTAAACTAAACTTAAAAATAATTTCAGCTGAAGTAGGAGTGTGTTCATCGGCCAGTTTATAAAGTCAGATCAAGCCTGCTCACCCAACAGAACGGATACTTCCTTAATATGGAACCACTGACTGAGAATAAGCGGAAACTAATAACTAATATTGTAAATCTACAGCCCTCTTTATCTCTCCCTCATACATACACACCCAACCCGCATACACACATTCATGAGCTCACAGTGTATTCTCACTCAGAAACTTACACCCCAGCCCAGCCTATATAGAGCTGGCAAAATCTATTTTTTCCTACCACAGAATCCCCAAATACAGTTGAGAGTTGGTTTGAAACCAAAATGAAAAAGAAAAATAGCATATAATATAATCACCCTTCCCTGGCAGCTTCAGTCTGGTAAAGGCCCACCCATCAAGCCCAGTGCTAAGAGAAATAAAAATGTCTAGCCTAAATTTATCCATAAGCACTTCTTTAAATAATCACATATGAAATACATTTCACAAGTTCACACTTACATACAATTAGAGGGGGTAAAGTATAATGCGTATTTGGTGTGCTGTCCGGGGGGAGGGCTCCGAGCTCGGAGTTCGGAGTTCGACCCGAACCCAGAGTACTCCCCCCGTATGTAAAGTGGTTAGGACTAGAAGAGTGGAGAAGGGGTGGTGGAGGGACGCTGCTAAACTGTTAATGAAATGAGGTGAGACTGCTGAGTCTATATATATACATTTAAATCATTGATTGTAGAGTGCTCTCCACTCGTGGTAATTATCTGAACGTGCTCCTCCCGAACTTTGTTAATAAAACATCATATTGAATATGCTGTATTTCATCAAAAGGACTGCTGATGGAAATGTTTATTGATCAAGATTTAATCAACGATAATGAAGACAATTTGCAAAAAAGGGAATAGGGGCTTTCTCACAGTGTAGTAAGCCACCAGGGCAGTCCCCTGAGAACTACATTTTTCCCTAGGCTCATTTTCGTGGTTGAATTCTCACCGGCAGTATGAACTGTGAAGTGACGTAAGCCGGCCGTCAGCAACGTCATGCAAGACGGGCATTCAACAATGTCAACGACTTCGTTGCGTAAAGGTTGAGAAGGGCTTTGGCGTCAGTTCATCTATCGCTGTTTTCCATGTTTGTAGAGTAAGTATGTGAACTGTATGTTTACACGATGATGGTGTATTGTATGGCATGTGTTCCATGCGGCCAATCAACGTATACTTACATCAATGGTAGTTCCTATTGTGCTGGGTTAGAACCACCTCTGAAGTAAGAGCTAATTTAGTCCCCCTAAAAGGCATTTCTATAACTAAAATCTTGCAGTTCTCATAGTTATAGGAACTATGAAAGCGTTCCTCTGGTGTGAAAACCCCTATTGATATTTCTCACAAATACATGGTGCATTTGAATGAATTATTTCTACATTTTTTTTCTTAAACATGCATTGTTAATTGATATTGTTTTTTTTAATATATTTGTTTTTCACGTTTTCATATTGTTCGAATATTAATAACAGCCTTATGATTATACACTTAATTTTAATGCTTTATTTCAGATATTTTGTTTATTTATAGTGAAACATTTTTATGTTTGATATATTTCTTATTTGAAAAATACTCATATTTATCTTTTTTTTATTATGATTGAGTCTCATTATTTTGATAATCGTTATCACTTAATTTTAATTTCATAAACAAAAAATTAATAAATTAAAAAAAATATTTTAGTCAATAGTACAATGGACTGAAATGAATGATCAAATAATGAAATACTGACTAATTTTAAGGGACATTCTTTGTTTAAAGGATGAAAACGAACTAAACCAAAAAAAAAAAAAAAACTCACTAAACCAAAAAACAAAACTATGCAAAAATGAAGACGGAATATGTTGATCACAGAGCGGATCAGTTAGAGTTTGAGGAAGTATCTGTTTATATTGTGTGTGACAGGTTAGTTATGATGACTATAATAGAATAATTCAGTTAGTCTGTCATATGTTGGGGGCCGACTGAACATGTACCAACAAGACTTTTTGTGTCGCCATCTGATCCTGGGTGGAGATCTTCAGGTATTCACAGAAACAGTGCACACAATCACCCACACATGCAGTCGCAGTAATGAACCCAAAATCACAGACAAAGAGAAGAAGCCTTCTGACTATGAGTCTCATTAGGAGACTTTCTTTCAGGAAGAAGCGCCCCCCAAGAGCGGTAAGTTTGCACTAGTCTTTTTCTCTGGTTTAGATCTTTTTTTTTTTTCAAAGCCAAATTATCGGGCTAGGTTAGACCAGCTGCTTTACTCATTAGCTGTTTTATTTCATTCCTGCACTCCCTCACCGAGCAGCTGTGGCATGGAGTGTCTCTGCACTTGAGACTCAGTCGTTTCACACTCTGATGTTTCCACAGCTGTGTGTCCGAACGTCTGTCCTCACTTTACTTTAGTTTCAATTCAGTTAAGAGCTACAACACAGTTGTTGAACATTTTGTCACAACTTAAATTATGTTACATTTGTAAAACAGAAGCTTATGTAATCCATTTGCATCGGTTATAACCAACAAAAAATGTTAATGCAGCCCTGATGATACAAAGTCCAGATTTTATTTTTAAAGCAAAATCTATAAGTAAATAAATATCAACAGGCAGTGTTTGGTAAAAAGGCACATATTGGAAACTATATTAAATGTATGTAATGGAATTATGTAATAATATTGCTATTTTAAAGGTGTATCGAAGTAGACTGGTTCCATCAGAGAAGCAAACTCAGTGCAAATGTTGCATGGGGGTGCAAGTTAAGTTTGAATTCTTAGACCTTCTTACTTTCATTTAAGAATTTCATCAAGTTGGCATTACTAAATTAAATTAAATTTGTAATAAAAAAAACCTGATATGGTAATTTTGATAATTTTTGGCAAAAAATGACTTAGTTAAATTTTTCAATTTAATTAAATTTATTGAATATTTTATTTTTTAAAGTGTATTCTCGCCTATGGTTGTAGCTCTTTGTGATTTGTCAGAATATCATGTGTAACTTCAGTTTAAACATGCTATGGCAAGCCAAGATATTTTGTTTTGACCAACAGCTTGTCTTTTTGTAATGGTGTTTTTAGCTGTAGCCTAGAGATAGTGTGCTCTGGCTATGGGTTTTGTCTTCCTTTATCAACAAATGTCAAAAGAAGAAGCTAGAATATGTTGGTTTGAATTCACAGAACATCCTGAATGAGAAGAAAGATCTTTCTTGACAGCACATAGGTAGTGTAAACGATTTCGACTGAAAGGCAAGTGGTCACCTTACGTTGTCTAGAATGTGGAAATATAAACGAAGCAAGTCTCGGCAGCTTTTGCCACACATGTAGTTGTTGTGGCTAAGGTTGCTTTTATAACCTCAATGGAGGTGTGAAGATTCACAAGAAGAAGGGAATATGGCAGGTGTGCAAAGACATCAGAAGAAAGTAATTTGTGATTGTAAGGAAGACTAAGGCTATGCCCACTCTAGTGCGTTTTCATTTAACGTGGCTTTTAAAAATAAAAATGATCCTTGTCGATACTGGCGTTTCCACTGTGTTTCAGTAAAGATCTCCATCCACACTAAACGACTGAAAACGCATGTCACATGACACGTCACACCGGGCATGTGCGTACAAGTGTAAACAGTTGCCGATTGCTCTTATAATAGCTTGCCTCTTGCGCATGTAGGCAGAAATGCAGAGTTTAACTGCACAATGGCAAGTCAGCCAAGCTTGCAGTTCCGTCTCCATGTTATTGTTTACACGGTTGTGGAAGCTGGTCTGTTTTTTTAGTTTTCCGGTGGCATAATGGTCATATGATAGGGGCTTGACGAATCAGGGAAGGATACACAAAGATCCAGAAGACCCAATCAGGGAGCGAATGTGGGAAGTCATGCCTTTGTTTTGTCAAGTCTCAGTTTTGGTCCTTCTACACTGAAGCGCAACCCGAGTTTTCGAACTAAAACGGGGTCAGCAGCGTTTCCAAAAGTCTCCGTTTTCGAGGTTTGAAGACTCTGCAGTAGTGTGGACGGCAGACGTATCAGTAGCAAAAGTAATGCGTTTTAAAACGAAAATGCACTAGTGTAAACAGGGCCTAAGGAACACTATGTGTAGCCTGAAAATGCAAAGGTGCCATGTCTATTTAACATCGTAAGGCATAAGGATTGCTGATACTTATAGGAATGGTTCTCCTGAAAATGAACAATCTGTCATCTACTCACCTTCATGTTTTTTGGTCTATACATTAAAAAGTCAATGGGGTCCAATGTTGTTTGTGCTATGGACATGAGTTATACTATTATTTTTACTTTTCCAAGCAATTGTACTGTTTATACCAGGTGGATGATAAAACCTAAAAAACATTTCCATAGACTCAAAGGAGAGATATCTACAGTAAATTCTACAGAGTGATAAATTATACGGAGTACACATAAGACTACAAAAACACCCTAGCGACCACACAGAACATGTCACCTACAATATCTTAGCATCAGGAAACCACCGACATTTTCTTCAGAAAATTTGAAAATACACCTAATACACAGACACAGCTTGAAAATGAAAATGAGCCTAATTATGGTTTGATGACATGCATTGAAATTTCCCTGTGCTATTCTAGTAAACAGGCTCAAACATGTTTTCTTCTAAACACAGAAGTTACCTCATTATTTCCTCTTGGATTCCATAAATACTGTTCTCTGGTTTTACTTCATATAAGTTCCAATGCATCTGATTGGTTCACAAAAATGTCACTCATTCACACAGCTGGTCACGACAACCAGATGTCTGTAAGGCACCCTTGAACCCTGCCACGCTGTACGCCTACCAGATCCTGCTGCTGCGAACCCCCGTCTAATAGCACGTTTGCTCATGAGACCGTGTGATATATATAGAGCACCTCTGCCTGAGACACGTGTCATTGGTGGCCTCACGGTCTGTGGTCTGAGATGAATTGTTGCCATAGTGTTTCTGACCAAATACACACCAGGGTGGTGGCACAAAACGACCAGGCTCCAGCGTTTCTTAGCTTCTTATTTTCTTCCCTTCTCTGTCTTTTCTCCCTCTGTTTCCCATTACTAACTTCATCCCTCACTACAATTAGAAGCATAGAAGGGGCTGCTTCTGGACTTATAAGGAGTGAGGTTCACTTCAGTGGGTTTGGTTGGACTTTGTTAGAGAACGTCTTTATCAGTGGGTCTTGGATTGAGATTGTTACAGTGAAGGACTAATGAATCTTATTAGTGAACTCTAGTTTGAGTTGTTCAAAGTGGAGCATAAGCCGGCCTGAGCAACTCACCATTTTAAGACACATTTACACTTTGAAGTAGCCTGGTGGCTTGTGGTTTTGAAGGCCATCCCTCTTGCGTCTGTACACTGTGTTAAGAGCATTCTTGGACTGGGATCTGATGGAAAAAAAGGCCTACATTGCAGACCAGGCTTAAGCAGTGTTTTCATATGTTTATGTTTATAGAATGCAACACTGTTTGTATATTGTTAGTTGTTCTCACTAAGGAAAGTCACTATTGCTCTTACTACAGGATTAGGATTTTAAATATATCTCAAACTATGGGTATTTAACTTTAGTGTTGGATAACTTGTCCTGCACTGTTTATGCTAAAGAGATGAATGATAGCTCGAATCATGCAGCTTGTCGAGGAAAGCTGTGCTATTACTTTTCTAAACGTCAGATTTCTGGTAATGTCTGATAGATAATAAAGTGGACAAAAAAACCCAAAAACATTGAATAACGGAAACAAGCCATCTGGGGAATAGGGATTTCACTTGGAATGTAATGTAGAATATCATGTTTCCATCCACAGTTGCGAATTTAACTTAAATAGGAATATCGCATTAAACATTTGAGAATAAAGCCGAAGAGAACAAAATCGTCACTAAGTATCACTAAGAAAAATGGAAGTTGCTGCAACAGGAGAAGCCACTACAAACAATAATAAAAAAGGCGAGTTGCAAGTCCGACTCTCTTGATATTATTATCTCTCTATTTGATAATAGTGACATTCTGGGACTGAAATGTGCCATTTCTGAGTGTTGATGAGCTGCTATTTTAACTCATTGCCATTGCAGACAGATGTGAATGCTTCTATTCATATTGTGTGACTTTTATGCAGCTAAATGTCAAATATCATATTTACAAACAATGAAAACCAGAGCTCTTTAAAAAATGGATTCAATACAAGTTAAGCTATTATTTATTTATATTTATACATGTTAATATTAGACTAGTGTGAGTACATTTGCTTAAACCTTGTTATTTATGTCAAATATTATGTATCTACTTATTAATATATAATTTATGTATATGCATAATGTCATCTTCCTAGAAGATTAGTACTTAAAGGTGCAGTGTGTGACTTTTAGCGACATCTAGCGGTTCGGTTGCGAGTTTACACTAAGGGCTCAGCCCACCGCTCACCCCTCCCTTACGAAGAAGCTACGGTGGCTAAAACGGGACAAACATCGTCGTCTGAGACGGCAGAGAATAGCCAGAGTAAACCAAGTTTCTGTACCACAGTCCATTATAAACCACATCATGGATAAAGTTTACAAAGCCATAGTCAGGTGAGGATCAAGGGTCTTAATAATACGCAATATAATAATAGTAATTAGTTGATTGTCTCAAAAGTAAAAGTTTAGCTGGCTAATATGAGCTGTTACTGTGGCTGAGCTGGTTAAAGCGTTAAGCCTTGTTTATACTGGACCCATCCGCATGAGCCCAAAGCTGCCTGCGGCAAAAATAACGTGATCGTAACAGCGCGCGCGCGCCTCCGCATCCCCTAGACACTATTTACTACACACAATAGACTTTCTTTCTCTGATTTTGGAAACTCGATCGACTTAAAATGCTTCCAAGATCGACGGGTTGGTGATTCCTGTAACTGTTTTACGGTCAATGACAAGAGTGCTAATCAGCTGTCTCACGAACTTAACCAGCACATTTATCCCCACATAGCAAAGCCATAACACAGCGAGGGAGAAGAATTAAGTTACATGAAACAATCCAACTACATATTTTACACCACTGACAAGGGAAAAGTCACTACTCACGGTGTTTATGGCCAGC